>NW_016161193.1:19712-28327 GCF_001687245.7 Rhagoletis zephyria
GGGATCGTCGGTTCGAATCCTACTGAAAGAAGTCTGATGAGGAAATGTGGTGATTTCCGAAATAGCTATCACTTCTACCATTTTTTCAAATTATTGTTGCTTTTCCACAATAAAATTTTCATTTAAAACGGCCTCGAGCTCAATATAAATTGTTGAATATAATTGTTATAAAGGCCAAAAAAATAACAAAAATATTTATTTTTTATTTTAATTTCTGTGTTGATCTTTGCTACATATGTATAATGTGATATATATTTTATTTTATTTTTGTTTTAAGTAATCTGTATGTATTTTATTTTACTGGTATTTTTAATCTCTGTTTTGTACTATAAAAGATCTATGATCTTATTGTTATAATGTTTTTTCTCTTAATAAATGAAATGAAATGAAATTTTAATAATCTCAACGGTTTCTACCCTCCATTGCCGCCCATCCGCACGAGTGGCGCAGTCCGCATGACGTACGGAACCAATATTTTCTTTTTTTTTGCGCCGAGTCACGATAGGCAGTAGTTTGTTAAGTGTCGAGATCTAAAACTGTTCAGCTACAGAACTAAATTCATCAGCTGATTTNAAAAGCGAATCAGATATATCAAATGTGCTGGAATGAGAGTTAAAGTCCTGCCATAAGCAACGGAGTGGCTCATGTAATTCAAAATTAGTTTTAAAAGTTTTCAAAAATAGGGGATAAAAGTGTATTGATACTCGGGAGGGAACATTAAGGCTAACTTCACTCAGAAGAAACGGACTTGAAACTGAGCCTGTCAGTAATTTAACCATAAAAATTGTACCAAGCATTTCCCTGCGACTGACAAGTGTAGGAAGATTAATAAGTTTTAATCGGCTCGTATAAGGCGGAAGGTTATATTGAGAATCCCAACGGAAATTTCTTAAAGCAAAAAGTAGGAATTGTTTTTGAATTGATTCTATCTTGTCTGAGTAAATTTGATACCTTGGATTCCAAACCACCGAACCGTATTCCATAATCGGTCTAACTAATGTTGTAAACAGGGTTTTAGTGATACAAAAGTCACTAAATTCTTTTGACCATCGTTTCACAAATGCAAGTACACTTTTAGCCTTGTTGACTCTCACATTAATGTGAAGATTAAAATTAAGCTTAGGATCCATTGTGATACCAATGTCCACAAAATTGTATACCTGTTCCAAATTATGGTTATCTATTGTATAAGAAAGTGGTTGAACAACCCTTCGCGAGAAGCACATTACTTTAAATTTTTCCAGGTTTAGAGGCATACGATTTACATAGCACCAGTTAGCCATGCTGTTTAAGTCTGCTTGTAGCAAATGCTTTTCTTTGATTGATACGTGCGATTTATAAAGTTTCACATCATCTGCGTACATTAAAATTTTTGAAAATTTTATATCTGTAAAAATATGAAGTAACATCAATGACGTCAGAAATAGTATTTTTAAACATAACCCTTTGTGATCTATAATAGAGGTATGAAGAGATCCAATGTAGAAAATTAGGTTGAAGACCAAGAAGATCAAGTTTATAGATGAGTTACGAGTGACATACTTTTTCAAATGCTTTACTGAAGTCGGTATATATAACATCCACATTTTTGTTTTCACTAAACGCTTTTGAGATATAGGTTGTGAACTCAAGTAAATTTGTTGAAGTTAATTTGCCTTTGCAAAACCCATGTTGACAGTATGAAATGGTAGAGGAGATAGAATGCGTCAACTGATTTGTAATAATTTAGGAATTGCAGAGAGCTTAGCTNAGGGGCACCGAAATTGCGCATATGGAAACTGTGCATTTAGACATTATTTCGGTTTCAACCGAAACTGTGCATGTATGCTTTATTTCGGTTTTTACCATATGCATTATTTCGGTTTTAAACCGAAACTGTGCATGTATGCATTACTTCGTTTTTTTTCATATGCATTATTTCGCTTTTAAAACGAAAGTATGCATATGCATAATTTCGGTATTTTCTCATATGCATTATTTCGGTTTTCAACCGAAACTGTGCATGTATGCATTACTTCGGTTTTGGTTATATGCATTATTTCGGGTTTCAACCGGAACTGTGCATGTATGCATACCTTCCTCTTTCACATATGCATCATTTGGGTTTTGACCCGAAATTGTGCATGCATGCATTATTTCGGTTTTCTAACGAAAGTGTGCATATTTATAATTTGTTTGTTTTTCTAATATGAATTAATTAATTCTGCTTAGTAAGGGTTTTAATCCCTAAGCGCGGCCGAAGGCCGCCTACGCAGATAGAAATTCAGCCCAAAAAATACTTCCGACCTTCTTTTCCGGCAACACAGATAGGAGAGTTTTAATCCCTAAGCGTGGCCGAAGGCCGCCTACGCAGATAGAAATTCAGCCCAAAAAATACTTCCGACCTTCTTTTCCGGCAACACAGATAGGAGAGTTTTAATCCCTAAGCGTGGCCGAAGGCCGCCTACGCAGATAGAAATTCAGCCCAAAAAATACTTCCGACCTTCTTTTCCGGCAACACAGATAGGAGAGTTTTAATCCCTAAGCGTGGCCGAAGGCCGCCTACGCAGGAAGAGGTTCTGCGCAAAAATACTTCCGGTCCCCTTTTCCGCCAACACATAAAGGATAATTCTACTTAGAAAGGGTTACAATACCTAAGCGCGGCCGAAGGCCGCCTACGCAAAAGGAGGTCTGCGCAAAAAGTACTTTTCTGCGTTTCCGGCAACACAGAAACTGTGCATGTATGCATTACTTCGGTTTTTGTTATATGCATTATTTCGGGTTTCAACCGAAACTGTGCAGGTATGCATACCTTCGTCTTTCACATATGCATTATTTCGGTTTTCATCCGAAACTGTGCATGTATCCATTACTTCGTTTTTCATATATGCATTATTTCGGTTTTATAACGAAAGTGTGCATATGGATAATTTCGTTTTTTTCTAATATGAATTATTTAATTCTACTTAGTAAGGGTTTTAATCCCTAAGCGCGGCCGAAGGCCGCCTAGGCAGAGAGAAGTTCTGCGCAAAAATACTTCCGCCCTTCTTTTCCGTCAACACAGAAAGGAGAGTTCTACTTAGTAAGCGTTAAAATCCCTAAGCGCGGCCGAAGGCCGCCAACGCATAAGGTGTTCTGTGCAAAAGGTGTTGCGTCCCTCTTCTTCGGCAACACAGAAAGGAGAATTCTGCTTAGTAAGGGTTATAATCCCTAAGTGCGGCCGAAGGCCGCCAACGCAGAAGGTGTTCTGTGCAAAAGGTGTTGCGCGCCTCTTCTTCGGCAACACAGAAAGGAGAATTCTGCTTAGTAAGGATTATAATCCCTAAGCGCGGCCGAAGGCCGCCAACGCAGAAGGTGTTCTGTGCAAAAGGTGTTGCGCCCCTATTCTTCGGCAACACAGAAAGGAGAATTCTGGTTAGTAAGGGTTATAATCCCGTAGCGCGGCCGAAGGCCGCCAACGCATAAGGTGTTCTGTGCAAAAGGTGTTGCGCCCCTCTTCTTCTGCAACACAGAAAGGAGAATTCTGCTTAGTAAGGGTTATAATCCCTAAGCGCGCCCGAAGGCCGCCAGCGCAGAAGGTGTTCTGTGCAAAATGGTGTTGCGCTCCTCTTCTTCGGTAGCACAGAAAGGAGAATTCTACTTATTAAGTGTTATAATCCCTTGGAGTGCAATGGGGTATATTCATTGCGCTGGGTATGCAGTTACAGTTGCATGGCTATACTCAATCCCGACTCTTGCGTCCTCGTTCGCGCACTCTGGGCAACGTGAGCAACCCATGTGCGAGATGCGGTAACCAATCCGAGTGGAGCCTTGGGTCACGGCAGAAAGAGAGGGAGCTTCGGTGGGGCCACTCTGACTTATTCGGTTTAAGGGCTCACTGAAGTCTGCAGCGTCTGTTCACCAGTAGGTGCGGCTGCAAGCGGGTGTCTGCTTGGAGCAAGCGGCTCGCTATATAAACGTGTATTTGGTTGCGAAACCACCCCCGTCCCAGCAATGGGTTGTGCGCTGGGCTTGGGACCCGCCACGTAAAAACCACTTCCAGTGAAGAAGCAAGGCAAAGCCTCGGATGAGACCCCCCCTTATGATGACGACCACGGCAAACGTTTAAAGGACTACGATTTGAGGGCATGCACCTGGAATGTCCGGACCCTTAATGGGGAAGGTGCCTCTGCCCGGCTGGTTGATGTCCTCGTAAGGACAAAAGCTGACATCACCGCCATCCAAGAAATGCGTTGGACGGGGCAAGGCAAGCAATGTCTGGGGCCTTGCGACGTCTACTACAGCTGCCATGTAAAGGAGCGCAAATTCGGAGTTGGATTTGTGGTGGGAGAGAGACTCCGTCGCCGAGTACTGTCGTTCACCCCGGTGGACGAGCGTCTAGCCACAATCCGCATCAAAGCGAGATTCTTCAACATCTCGCTCATCTGCGCCCATGCCCCGACGGAAGAGAAGGATGAGGCATCCAAGGATCTCTTCTATGAGCGCTTGGAGCGCACGTACGAGCGCTGCCCCCGTCATGATATCAAAATCGTGCTTGGCGACTTCAATGCCAGGGTGGGCAAAGAAGGGATCTTTGGAACCACCGTCGGAAAATTCAGCCTCCACGACGAAACGTCCGACAACGGATTGAGGCTGATCGACTTCGCCGGGGCCCGAAACATGGTAGTATGCAGTACTAGGTTCAAGCATAAAAAGATCCATCAAGCTACCTGGCTGTCTCCGGATCGAAAAACGAGAAACCAAATCGATCATGTTGTGATAGACGGAAGGCACGCTTCCAGTGTTTTAGACGTACGCACACTCCGAGGCCCAAACATCGACTCGGACCACTATCTTGTTGCAGCCAAGATACGCACCCGCCTCTGTGCAGCAAAAAATGTGCGCCCAAATATGCAAGGAAAGCTTAACGTCGAAAAGCTGCAATCACAACAGACAGCCAGCGCTTTCGCTACTCGACTCTCACACCTGCTCTCAGAGAGCACTCTTCAACAAACCGACATATGCGAGCAGTGGAACCACATTTCCCGCTCATTAAGTACCGCCGCCGAAGAAGTAGTCGGATTTCAGCGAGCCCGAAAGAACAACTGGTACGATGAGGAGTGTCAGGAAGCTGCAGAGAAAAAAGATGCCGCCTACAGGGCCACGCTGCGATCGGGCGCAACGCGCGCTATGTGGGACCGCTATAGGGATCTGAAGAGGGAAGCGAGACGTATTTGCCGCAACAAGAAGAGAGAGGCAGAAATACGTGAGTGCGAAGAGCTTGAAATGCTGGCCGACAGGAGGAATGCCCGAAAATTTTACCAGAGAGTTAGGCGACTTACGGAAGGTTTAAAGACCGGGGCGCACTCCTGTAAGAACAATAATGGCGACCTAGTAACTGATGTCCAGAGCGTACTTAAATTATGGAGGGAACACTTTTCCGCCCTACTAAATGGTAGCAGCACGGAAAGTTGTGGAGAAGAAGAACCCGAGCCCGCAGTCGATGATGACGGAGTCGACGTTCCACCGCCTGACTATGACGAGGTACGTATAGCAATAACGCGGCTGAAAAACAACAAAGCCGCTGGAGCTGACAGCCTGCCAGCTGAGCTATTCAAGTACGGCGGCGAGGAGTTGATAAGGTGCATGCATCAACTCTTGTGCAGAATATGGTCAGATGAACGCATGCCCGACGACTGGAATTTAAGTGTGCTCTGCCCAATCCACAAGAAAGGTGACCCCGCCATTCGCGCCAACTACCGCGGGATCAGCCTTCTAAGCATAGGTTACAAGGTCTTATCGAGCGTATTGTGTGAAAGACTGAAGCCCACCGTCAATGAACTGATTGGGCCTTATCAGTGTGGCTTTAGACCTGGCAAATCCACCATAGACCAGGTATTCACAATACGCCAAATCTTGGAAAAGACCCGCGAGAAAAGGATCGACACTCACCACCTATTTGTCGACTTTAAAGCCGCTTTTGACAGCACTAAAAGGAGTTGCCTATACGCCGCTATGTCTGAATTTGGCATCCCCTCAAAACTCATACGGCTGTGTAAAATGACGTTGAGCAATACCACCAGCTCCGTCAGAATTGGAAAAGACCTCTCCGAGCCGTTCGCCACAAAACGGGGTTTCAGACAGGGCGACTCCCTTTCATGTGACTTCTTTAATCTGATGTTGGAGAAGATAATAAGAGCTGCAGAACTGAACCGCTCAGGAACAATTTACTACAAGAGCGTGCAATTGCTGGCTTATGCCGATGACATCGACATCATCGGTAACAAAAACCGCGAAGTCTGTTCTGCCTTTTCCAAGTTGGATAGGGAAGCAAAGCGCATGGGTCTGGTGGTAAACGAGGACAAGACGAAGTATCTCCTGTCATCAAACAAACAGTCAGCACATTCGCGCCTTGGCACCCACGTCACTGTTGACAGTTACAATTTCGAGAAAGTAGAGAATTTCGTTTACTTGGGAACCAGCATTAACACCGATAATAATGTCAGCATTGAAATCCAACGTAGAATCACTCTTGCCAACAAGTGCTACTTTGGACTGAGTAGGCAATTCAGGAGTAAAGTCCTCTCTCGACGTACGAAAACCACGCTCTATAAGTCACTCATCATGCCCGTGCTGGTATATGGCGCAGAAGCATGGACAATGACAACATCCGATGAGGCGGCTCTTGGGGTGTTTGAGAGAAAGATTTTGCGGAAGATTTACGGTCCTTTACGCGTTGGCGACGGCGAGTACCGCAGACGATGGAACGATGAGCTGTATGAGCTTTACAACGATATGGACATAGTGCAGCGAATTAAAATACAGCGGCTCCGCTGGCTTGGTCATGTCGTTCGAATGGACACCGACGCTCCAGCTCTGAAAGTATTCAACTCGGAACCCGCTGGTGGTAGCAGAGGAAGAGGGAGGCCCCCACTGCGATGGAAAGATCAGGTGGAGAAGGACTTGGCTTCACTTGGCGTTTCCAATTGGCGTCAGTTGGCACAGAGGAGAAACGACTGGCGTACTTTGCTGAACTTGGCCAAAATCGCTTAGGCGGTTACAGCGCCAAAAAAGAAGAAGAAGAAGAATCCCTAAGCGCGGCCGAAGGCCGCCAACGCACAAGGTGTTCTGTGCAAAATGGTGTTGCGCCCCTCTTCGGCAACACAGAAAGGAGAATTCTACTTAGTGAGGGTTATAATCCCTTTGCGCGGCCAAAGGCCGCCTATCCAGAAAAAGGTTTTGCGCAAAAATACTGTGGATAGCGTAGCTGGCATTGGTCCGACCAGGGTTATTTTTTGAAATACTCCTATTTGCGAGGATTAAACACAACATGTTGTATATCAAACGAAAGCTTGAGTTGTGCACTATTTATTTATAAGACTTTTAACTGTAATTAATGCGGCACTTTTTAAAGAAAAATGTGTTTGTTTAAAATTGTTTTTTAATTTTTTTTTACATAAATTGGATTTTTGCTAAAACTTACGAAGTTATATGTAACATTTATATATGTAATTAAAGCGACTCACATTTCCTATTTAATGACATCAAAATTTTTAGAATTGTTCGGATTCTTAACTTGTTCCGAATTTAAATAGAGCCGCAGGCGAAAATTTTTAATAAAAAATCGCGCGATTTTTTATTCCAAATTTTCCTTTTTTAAATATTTTATATTATAAAAAATATCGACGTAGGCGTAAATATTGGGTACTCTTTATGAATTTGTACAACGATTTTGGGTTGCTGTGCCCAAACGCGTCAATCGAATCGAAAACCTTTTACACACACTTGTAGACAACAGTTCACGCTTTATTACAAAAATTTAATTTACTAAATCTGTGCACTAATTTGTTGGAAATTTCCGAAATAAACATACACTGATTACTCTTATTCTGCCTTAAAGCAGCCACTCAATATCTTAATTTTTATGTTTATATTTACTTTACACATTACACTATTGGTTGTTAGTTGTTTTATTCCTTTAGTTGAAACTTATTATTTATAATATTTGCTTTTTTAATATTGTTTATTAAAAAATGCAAAAAATATGGATTATTGTTATGTATGTCCAAAGAAAAACATACATTTTTGTTAAAAAAATGGCCATAATTGAAATTTTTTTAGAGGTTATTTAAAAAGCACATATTCAAACCTACCCTTATGTTGCGGAGGTCATTATGAAATATGAGTTGGGTAGTTTACTGTCCCTAATTTTCGAACATGTGGTAGCACCCTTCTGTTCGGGTTATACAGCCATATTGATTTGTTTGCTTGTTTACTTTGTTGAAGAAAAGTAGTGGAATGGTTAAACGCGTTTTATATTGTTAAAAAATAAAATAAAATACATTTATTGTACACAAATCACATGTGAGCATTGAAAAGATCGTGCATTTATGCAAGTGCAATTGCGATTGCAAAAAATGTAAACAACAAATTACTTAAATACTAGTATTAAACAAGTGTGAGTGAGAATTTATGTAAACATATCTGTTTCTTGGCATCCTCGTAAAGTTTCATGAGAAAATTTGTTATAGTTTTGCTAAGAAACACATGTCGATGTACACTAGATAGATAGATAGATAAATTATGAGGTATGCACTGCGATCTAATGATCTATTGTGCCCTCCACTCTTCACAATACTTCCTCCAAGCCAAGCCGT
>NW_016161193.1:28352-51107 GCF_001687245.7 Rhagoletis zephyria
CCTGCGCAGAAAGAGTTCTGTGCCAAAAAAATACTACGAAGTCAGAAGGTGTTTTATACACTTGATAAGGCAACACAAAAAGGGGATTTCTGCGTAGTAAGGGTTATAATCCCTAAGCGCGGCCGAAGGCCGCCTACGCAGAAAGAGTTCTGCGTCATAAATACTACGATGTCAGAAAGTGTTTTATACACTTGACAAGGCAACACAAAAAGGAGAATTCTGCGTAGTAAGGGTTATAATCCCTAAGCGCGGCCGAAGCCCGCCTACGCTAAAAGAGTTTTGTGTCAAAGCTACTACGATGTCAAAAGGTGTTTTATACGCTTGACAACGCAACACAAAAAGGAGAATTCGGCGTACATAATATTCATAATTGCTATTGAACACATAATAAATTAGCACTTATCATATTCGCCTTTGTAATATTTTTACGCGCACACATAATACTCATAATTGCTATTAAACTCATAATACAATAGCACTTATCATATTCGCCTTTATAATATTCTTACGGTTTTAACATCTGGCTACACATTTTGAAACGTATTCTGGCAACACTTAATCACACATGCGGTCATCTTCGTTTCGGTAATTGTCCATTCTTGCACTTTCATACTGGTTGGGTTCTCTAAAGAAAAGTAAACAAATTTATAAACGTGTTCCTCATCGTTAAATAATGAAATTAATAAAATATGAAATAGATAAACGTTCAAAGAGCTTAATTTAGTTGGAATGTGTGTTTTCTGCACACTTGTATTTGTTTGAAATGGTTTGTTATCGTACATTTTGTTAGGCGAAATTTTCAACTTTAACAACAAATTACTCGTAAACTATGAGTTTCCTCGCCGTCTGGTTTTCAGTTTTGTGATGTGTACGACCCCCTCTACCCTCCCAAAAAAGTCATTTTGTTCAAAGCGTGGTGCACTCTGGCGAAGTTTCCCCGGGCTCAGGGCCAACCGGAGTAATGGCTGCCGCCTCTCTAGCGGGACAGTCCACCGCTTCATCCTCCTCTATTCCCACATGGCCAGGCACCCATGCCAGTTTGATGTTGTTGTGCCTACCAAGGGAGTTGGGCCTCTCTATCCACTCAAGGACTAGATATGATTTAGTTCCAAAGGATAAAAGAGCCTTGAGTGCCGCCTGACTGTCACTAAGAATTACAATTCTCTCATTACGGTATCATCTATTTATGATGGTCTCCGAACACAAGTAGATGGCGTAGACTTCCGCTTGAAATATGCTCGGATATTTCCCCATCGGGATTGAGATCCTGGACCTAGGTCCGGAGATTCCAGCCCCTATTCCTTCCGGGGTCTTCGAGCCGTCAGTGTACCACTGCAGTGTACTATCCTGAAGGAGTCTCTAAAAGGAGGAGTCACTCCAGGTTGCCTTACTGCTTAACTCAATTTTAAACCTCTTTCCAAAAACTATAGTTCTACAGATGTCATCCCTCGGAAGCAGGGCTAGCGGGAGCGAGGACCCTAGCTTCGCCATCTTCCTAGAGTAAATGACCTTACCTCTTCCATATCCCTCTCTAGCGAAATTGAGTAGAGTTCTTTTGGCGACCTGTTCTATGGTTATATACAGGGGCTCCAGTTCAAGGACCACTTCCAGCGCTGTCGTCGGACACGTGCGCATCGCTCCCGTTAGGCATACACATGCCAGTCGTTGTAGCTTAGTGAGCGATTGTCTTACAGTAGCCAGAGTGTTTCTTGAAACCCAAGCCACTGCCCCATATGTCACTATTGGCTGTACTATCATGGCGTAGAGCCATCTTAGGGTCCTGGGGCTACAACCCCAGGATTTTCCCGACAGACGCTTACACACTATTAATGCTTTCGTGGCCTTGGATGTGGTCTCATCCACATGTTTCTTCCATAGAAGTTTGGTGTCCGGGATTAGTCCTAGGTACTTCACTTCGCTGGCGATATTGGCCACGACCCCATCCAAGGTAATGTCCCTCATGCCCGGTAGGGCCCTTTTCCTAGTGAATGGAACGAAGGCGGTTTTAGCTGGGTTTATACTCAGCCCTAACTTGGCACACCATTCCTTTGTTAATCTTAAGCCTCTTTGAACGATGTCGCAGAGGGTGCTCTCAAACTTCCCTCTGGCTATGATCACTCGTCCGCATAGCCTTGGCAGCGGATACCATTGTCAGAGAGAAGCTGGAGGAGTTCATCCACTACTAGGCTCCATAGAACAAAGAAGGTTAGACTTATTGGTCTGAATGACTTCGCTAGCGAATAATCTCTTTTGCCCACTTTCGGGATAAAGATTACTCGCACCCTTCGCCACAGCTGTGGAATGTAAGCCTCCACAAGGCAGCTTCTCATTATATCCACCAGGTGCAGTGTTAGGTTCTCTCCACCTTGTTGCAGCATGACTGGCCGAACGCCATCCACTCCTGGAGCTTTAAATCGCTCAAACGAGCCCAGCGTCCATCCGACTGAATTCTGGGTGAATATACTTCTGGCCAGTTTCCAATCAGATGGCCGCGGCCTGGTCCGCCCCAATTCTGGCTCCAGATCAATGGGAGTGGCCTCCGGGAAGTGTGCCTCAAGCAGAGTGGTAGCTCTCTCTTCCAAGCTTCTAGTGTAGGTGCCGTCACTGCGTTTAAGCGCAAGTTCCGTTCCCACCGTTCCTCTAGCTAGAACCTTGTGTAGCCTCGCAGCTGCTGGGGTATTCGAAATACCTTCACAGAAGGTTCTGAAACTGGTTCTCTTCGCCTTCCTAATCTCCTTGGTGTAGATCGTTAGTTTGGCTGCATACTCATCCCAGCCTCCCGTACGCTTGGCCTTGTTGAAGAGTTTGCGTACCTCTTTCCGGGGTGCTGAGAGCTCTCTTGACCACCACGCGGTTTTGGTCGCCACGTTTGGTTTGGTCTCGGGGCAGCTGTTTTTAAAGGCGTCGGCCATTATGTCCGTTAGCCTGTTAACCTTATTTTCTAGCGAAATACAGCCCTCTCTTCTATGTTCCCTCTCGCGGTAGGTTTAAAGCTAAAAGCTATCTATATTTGTCCCAGTTGGTTTTTCTGGGGTTCCTTATCGGTGCGTAAGCCTTGACCTCCGCTCCCAGCACGAATTGGATAATTCTATGGTCAGACATGGAAGGCTCCGTGGACACCCTCCATTGTCTGACCAGATCGTTACCCATATTGTTGCTGAGGGTCAGGTCAAGAACCTCCTGCCTTACTCTAGTGATGAATGTCGGGCTATGTCCCACATTATTTATGCTCAGATCTTCACTCAATATATAATCTAGTAACGACTCACCACTTCCCCCTTCGGTTAATGTCGGAACTTCTCTACTCTACGTGGTGAGCATTTGCATCAGCGCCGAGGATTAGTAGAAGTCGGGCCTTTCTGCAGTGCGTCACCAGTTGTTGTACCTCTGCAGGGGGTATGTTGTTGGTATCGCCCGGAAAATAAGTGGCAGCGAAGACTAGGTCCTTGGGTCTTCCGTCCACCCGAAGCGTCACCTGCACTGCCACTAGATCTTGCGGTAGGAACTCTGTAATGCAAAAATAATGAATATTGTTTTTAAGCACTACGCATGCTCTGGGCCTCTCAGCAGAGAGGCCCCATATTACCTTATTACTTGCTTCTTTGAGGCCCCTTACCTGGCCTCTGTAAGTCCACGGCTCCTGAATTAGTAATATGCCCAGATCGTCCATCGAAAACCTGCTTGCAATTACAGCCGAGGCTGCAATCGCATGATGCAGATTGATCTGTGCTACTTTCAAGGGCGGTGGGTACCTCATCATTGCTCGTCGAGGTCCGAGAGCCGTAAATCGCCCTCGCTTCTCCCGTCCAGCTCAAGCCTTCTCATGTCTAGACCCTCCAGCAGCTCCTGTGTAGAGGGGACTTGCCCCTGCGTGAGAGCCGCCGAGTTCTGCTCACCGGTACCTCTCGGACTCGAAGGTTTGGTTTGAGGTGTGGGCTGATGGGCCGACGCGCTATCTGCTTCTGTTGGAGAAATGGGATTTCCATCCACCTTAGTCTCCTCTTCGCCCCCTTCCTTCTCGTCCGCTGCCTTCAGACGCCAGGGCCGCATTGTGACAAAGCTGAATCTGTAGTTCAGCTTATTTTCGGCCCTTCTGACGCTACAGAAAGAATCTTCGTCGATGCCTACATTGAGTCGTAGACCGTTGTCCTCTATGGCGCTCGGAATGACACGCCATGCAGGGGTGTTAAGCCCTGCGTTTTGCGCCCTCAGCAGCCCAAACGCATAATCTGACGATTTGTCAGCACTTCTCGGCAGGAAGATGGACATATTGTTCATCGGTGTTATGTCATCGCCACGTTTGACACACAATACGGCCCCCTTCCAGCCTTCTAACTTCGGTGCCGTGCCCTCGTCTTTACAGTCCACTAGCAACATGCCGGGACGGAAGTATACTCCGCAGAACGCCAGCGGGTGCGTCCACCCCTTAAAAACCGCGGGGTAGTCTCTAGGCAGTACCGCCACCCTGATGCCCCTAAGAGCATCCGAGTAGCTTGGCGTCTTGGTTCCCCGTGCCAACCCCCGAGTCCCGATGTCTGAGGTGGTGGCTGCTCCCGTTGCTTCTTCGGATCAGGACTCTGGGGTGTTAAATGCCCGCTCTTCCGCTTTGCAGCGGGTGCGGTCTCGCCGGACCCCCTCTCCTTCCTACCTTCGTCGCTGTTATCATCTCTGCGATCATGCCCGCTCTTCCGCTTTGCAGCGGGTGCGGTCTCGCCGGACCCCCTCTCCTTCCTACCTTCGTCGCTGTTATCATCTCTGCGATCATGCCCGCTCTTCCGCTTTGCAGCGGGTGCGGTCTCGCCGGACCCCCTCTCCTTCCTACCTTCGTCGCTGTTATCATCTCTGCGATCATGCCCGCTCTTCCGCTTTGCAGCGGGTGCGGTCTCGCCGGACCCCCTCTCCTTCCTACCTTCGTCGCTGTTATCATCTCTGCGATCATGCCCGCTCTTCCGCTTTGCAGCGGGTGCGGTCTCGCCGGACCCCCTCTCCTTCCTACCTTCGTCGCTGTTATCATCTCTGCGATCATGCCCGCTCTTCCGCTTTGCAGCGGGTGCGGTCTCGCCGGACCCCCTCTCCTTCCTACCTTCGTCGCTGTTATCATCTCTGCGATCATGCCCGCTCTTCCGCTTTGCAGCGGGTGCGGTCTCGCCGGTACATCTGTTTTGGTGATGTCCCTCACTCCGCTTATCAGCGAGTGCGTCCCTGCCTTTCTCGCTGTTATGCCCGCCCGTCCGCCTATTGGCGGGTGCGGTCTGTTTGCAAGAGTACTCTTGCCTTTTAGGCTGATGCCCGCCCTTCCGCTCACCCGCGGATGCGGTCGATTTGTTCTCCCCGAGGACTGTTTGGCAAGGGCCAGTTCCCTAGCCACCTCGGGTCTCTTACCTTCCTCCAGGTACCTCACATACCGTCTCCAGGCTGACCCACTGAAGCCAAATCGCCGGCGGTCATCTAGGGCTCCTGGTTGCCCCAGAGGCGGAAGTGTGGGTGGTTTTGCCCGCCTATCTCGGTGGCGTTCACTCTCTTGCCTCGTAGAGTCTCGAGATGCTGTGGAGCTACGGCTGCGGGACCTATCCCGCGCTCGAGCTGGTTCGCTGTCGTGGCTTCTGCGGTGCCTTTTTTGCTGCTCGGTGGTCTCATACCCACCTGTGGATTTTATTGCCTTCTCATGATAGATGCCTGAGCTGGTGCAGGGTTCCTCATCATCTTTTGCATGCTCTATAAATAGAGCTGCCTCGGCTTCGGAGAGACTATTAAGGAAGTTCTTCCTCCGCACCTCTTTCGTGCTACCTTTAGGCTTAGTTTGCAATTCTTTCTTTTGTTCTGCCTTAGTAGCCTCTTTGGTTGCTTTTGTTTGTTGTTGTTGTTGTTGTAGCGGCTACAACAACCCCGCCCAGGACGGTTGGTATCTCAGTCGTTGTCGTCAAGTTCCACTAACGGCAGCCCTAGGAAGCGTGCAGCTTCTGTGGGGTTGGTCCACAGGGACAAGGCCGTTAGGGTTGTCGGGTTTTCCGGGCATGCGAAGAGATGTTTCGAGTCATGTGGGGTCTCTCTATTCAGGTAGGAGTTTAACCTGCTGCAGTAGCCGGAGCGAAGTTGTGCTAGTGTCGTTCGAGTCTCCCGAGGCAGATGAAGCTCCGTCTCGTCTGTGTCCGGGCGCGGTATGCCTAGAACGGCATTCACAGGTCTAGAGTCTACATAACTCGAGACTGACTCCCTGTGAATGCCGTTCAGGGCCAGTCAGTAAGCTGTCGGGTCCAGAGGTTGCTTGATGAACCTCTGGACTTCGTCCGTCAGTTCCTATAGATGCCTCCTGACGTGCCTAGGCGAGGGCTCCTCTGCAAGCAGCTGTCTGCTTGGGTGGCCTCTTCTGTGGCTCCCGATCAGGAACTGCTTGCAGAGCATTATGTTGTGCTCCTTTACGGGGAGTATTTGCGTCTCGCCGTGAAGATGGTGTTCGGGCGACATCAGGAGGCATCCTGTCGCTGTCCTGTGTGCGGTGTTCTGTGCAGTCTGTAGCTTCGTCCACTGCGTCCTACTAGTCCCTGGCGACCACACTGGCGCTGCGTAGTTCAAAACCGGCCGGCCTATTGCCTTGTATGTTGCCAGCAACGTTTCTTTGTCTTTGCCCCAAGTACTGCCGGCTAGCGACTTGAGGACCTTGTTGCGGCTCTGTACTTTATTGACAATAGCGGTTGAGTGCGCAGAGAAGGAGAGCAGGCTGTCGAATGTTACTCCGAGTATTTTGGGGTTATTCACCGTCGGAATTGGTGTGTCATCGACGTGAATCCCCAGCGGTAGCCTGACCTCCTTCGTCCAGGTTGTGAACAGGGTCGCGGAGGATTTCGTAGGGGAGAGGGCTAGACACTTTGCAGTGAAGAAGCGAGAAAGTTCGGAGAGATAGCCGTTTACTTTCGAACACAGGTCATCAATTCCATTCCCAGTCGCCATGATCGAGCAATCGTCGGCATAGGAGACAATCGAGACTCCCTCTGGTGGTTGAGGGAGCTTTGAAATATAAAAGTTAAACAGTAGCGGGGAAAGGACACCACCCTGAGGAACCCCCTGTTTTATTTTTCGCTGCTTACTCGTTTTGTCTCTAAACATTACCGACGAATGTCGACCACTCAGATAATTTGCCGACCACCGTTTGAGCCTCTGTGGGAGAGAGGAGGCCTCTATATCTTCTAGTAGCGTGGAATGGCAGACGGTGTCAAACGCCTTTGACAAGTCCAACGCTACTAGAATCGTTCTCTCACAGGGACGGTTGCGGTTAAGGCCACGAGTTATCTGAGTGTTTATGGCGTTAAGTGCTGTTGTTGTACTGTGCACTTTACGGAAACCATGCTGATGCTTCGCTGGGGTCAGGTGGTTTGTGAAGTACGGGAGTAGCAAGGCCTCGAGTGTCTTCGCTACCGGGGAAAGGAGTGTAATCGGACGATACGAATCTCCTTTGTTGGCAGGTTTCCCCGGTTTGAGCAGTGGGACCACTCTCCCCACCTTCCAGATGTCTGGGATGATGAGAGTGGCCATTGACAAGTTGAGGACCTCCGTTAGGTACGCTACCCCCGCAGGACCCAAATTTTTCAGCATCAGCATGCATATTCCGTCGGGACCCATGGCTTTGGAGGCTTTCGCCTTCCCGATGGCCACCTGAACTTCACCGCAAGTGAAAGCAAGGGGGGCACAAGTTGTTGGCAGTTTGTGCAGCCTTCTGGTCACTCGACGCTTGGCTTTGTCCACCGGAGGATGCAGTATGAACTGCCGGCTAAAATAGCTCGCGCATCGCTCCGGGTCCGACGAAGAATGGTCGCCGAAGGAAATTTCGACTCTGTCGTCGTGCTTCGTCGGATTGGACAGCGACCTCACGGTTCACCAAAGCTTGCTCACACCAGAGGTGAAGTTACAGGTCTTCAGATGCTCCTCCCACTTCTTCCGCTTATGTACGTTTACTAGTTGCCGAATCTCCGCGTTGAGATCCCTGATACGGGGATCTCCGGGATCGACCTGACGAAGGCTATCACGCTCATCGGCTAGAACAGCCGCTTCGGCAGGGAAGTTTGGACGTGGGTCCGTTATACATCCTGCCGGTATGAAGCGAGCTGCAGCAGCAGTGACAGCCCTGCGGAACTTACGTTCACCGAGATGGACGTCGGTTGGTGTGGGAAGCGCTGTGAAGGTGTTTTCGGTAAACTCCGCGTAACCTTTCCAATCAGCTTTAGAAAAGTTTATATAGGTCCGGTGTTTGGCTTTTGTTTCTTCTTCTTTTGTTGTTGTTTTTGGTTTGGTTTTGGTTTTTAGTTTTATTTTCTTTGGTTGTATACATCTTGTTCGTACGACCGCGTGCCTGACTCGCCAGACATAGCAGTCTAATGGTTGTAGGGGGATCTCGTCAGCCAGCGCCCCTTGTCGCGGGAAGGCCACCGTGACTCCTCAAGGCGGCCCGGTGTCGAGAAGGCGCCGTTATAATACAGCCGGTTTCCCTCCTGGCTGCAAACCGTCCAATGGGCACGGTGTCGCGTCACACCCTGGATTAGGAGGTGGCAGATCTTGGTCACCGTCCGCCAGCGGCCCTAAGCTGAGTCAGGGTAGCGCGGATGCTACGAGAGCATTCGCGTTAACTTAATCCAGGGAAGGACCGATTGACCATTCGGCTAAGCCCCCGCACCAGCGACTAGGTGCCCGCCATATCGGGAGCGATGTACGCTAAAGGCAACCCGTGTGCACGACCAAACAAATAAATACTTTTAGTATATTACAGCTTTTTTATGAAAAATTCATTGTTAAATTATTATGAGAGTACAGGCAGAATATTTGCAATTGACAGCAGGAATGTGTTGCCACATCTACAAACCAAGCGTGGAAAGTAGGATCAAAAGAAAATACGATTAAAAGGAAAATACGATAAGGTTCTTTTGTTCAGATTTAAATAAATAGTAGGGTTATAATCTCTAAGCGTGGCCGAAGGCCACCTACGCAGAAAGGTTTTCTCTGCAAAAGGTGTTCAGCCCCTTTTCTTTGGCAACACAGAAAGGAGAATTCTACGTAGTGAGCGTTATAATCCCTAAGCGCGGCAAGGAACTTGTTTCTAGGTTAGGCTATCTACGATGCCACTTCTAAGAATGGTTATGATTTGATAGTTCTTGTTGAGACGTGGTTAACTGCGGACTATTTCGACGCTGAATTTTTTGATAAACAGCTATACAACGTCTTTCGCAAAGATCGGGATGTCGTAAAGACAGGTCTTTCCCGAGGTGGGGGAGTTCTAATAGCTGTGAGTAAAGAACTACGCACTTCCGTGGTACCTCTTAGTAACGGTGATGCGCTCATTGATCAGCTAATCATTTCTCTAGTGGGTAATAAAGGTATTCTATATGTTAGTGTATCTTATATACCCCCCAAATAGCTCTGATAAGTTATATGATTATCGTGTTAATAACATTATGCATATTCCGAGGACTAATTCTAACGAGCAGCTATGCGTATTAGGCGATTTTAATTTGAATAAAATAATATGGAGTTATTTGCCGGGTGAGAATATTCTCATACCCAACAATGTCAATTATGCTAATGAAATCCATTTAGTTGATAGTTTTTATAGCTTACAATTAGTGCAAATTAATCATTTTGTAAATGCACTTAATAAAATCTTGGATCTTTTTTTTGTTAGCAATGATTTAAACTATAATTTGCTGCGTTCTTGTAATCCGTTATCCGTTACTGATAAGCATCACGTACCCCTAATTTTAGAATCAGAATTTTATGAGTATGCGCATATTGTATCTAGGAATGATGTTATATTGAATTATAGTCGATGTGATTTTGCCCTAGGAAATAATTTAATTATTAACGTTGATTGGCAACTTTTGTTTCAGACTGTTTTGAAATACTTAAAAGTAATATTTCGGAAATAGCGAAAAACTATATTCCTCTTTTTCCGGCAAGGGCGCATAAATTGCCTTAGTATACAAATAGGCTAAAGAAACTTAAACATTTGCGCAATACATTTTTTAAGCTCTCTAAGGAATCAGGATCCCCTCAGCACAAGCATGAATACTTAAAGTACATGAAAGAGTTCAATTGTTTGAATAAATTTTTATACAATCAATACGTTTTAGGTTTCGAAAATAATATTAAGTCCAATCCGAAATCTTTTTGGAACTTCATTCGCTCGAAGCAATCGTCGTCAGCAATTCCATTGTCAGTGTCTTATCAAGGCAAAAACTCTTCTTCATCCTATGAGTCAGCAAATTTTTTTGCGGAATTGATGGATGATGGTGTTATTTTAAGTAATATTGTGCCGCATTTTGATTTTCGCACTTTAGTTCTTGATACTGATGATATTATATCAAGTATCCAGACTCTCAAAAATTCGCAGCAGTGTGATAATCATCTACTGTCATCCTTTTTTCTAAAACAATGTGTGTCTACTATTGCTGAGCCATTATTACATATATTTAATTTGTCACTAAAGTCTGGAATTTTTCTTGACGAATAGGAAATTACTTATACTCACCCTATTCACAAGAGTGGTAACAAAAATGATGTCTCCAACTATCGTCCAATATCTAACCTTCCTGTTATTTCGAAGCTTTTTGAGAAGATTGTTATGGTTTTATTCCTGGACGCTCGACAGTGTCCAATCTTGCAGTGTGTTCTAGTTATTGCGTTTTAGCTTTCACAGATGGTTGTCAGGTTGATTGCATCTATACTGACATTTCAAAGGCTTTCGACAGAGTGTCGCATAGTGCATTATTGGCTAAGTTACAACGACTAGGCTTCTGTTCAACATTTTTGCTTTGGATAAAATCTTATTTGCATAACAGAGTCAACTTCGTGGTTATTGATAATGCTAGATCATCTCCTTACGTAGCAACCTCCGGGGTTCCTCAGGGGAGTATCCTTGGCCCGCTTTTCTTTATAATTTATATAAACGATGTAAGTGTTAGCTTTAGGCAATGCAGGTATCTTTTATATGCAGATGATTTAAAGATCTTTTTGAACTCAACTGTTTTAATGATTGGTGCCACAGGAATAAATTGACACTCAATGCTAATAAATGCTACACTATTACCTACTGTAAACTCGATAATAACTTGATTTCGAGTTATTTATTATGTTTCTGATACGCCGTTAGCTAGGGTTGACAAAATTCGCAATTTCGGTATTGTTTTTGATGCATCTTTCACGTTTACTGAACATCTCAATTTCGTAATTCCTAAAGCCTTTTCGATGCTGGCCTTTATTAAACGGAATAGCTCGGAGTTTAAGGACCCATATACTAGAAAACTATTGTACAACTCTTTGGTAAGATCTAGACTTGAATATGGCTCTATAATATGGAGTCCCTATTACGAAGTTCATAATAAAAGAATTGAACGCGTTCAAAAAACTTTTCTGAAATATTGCCTATCTGATCTTAAATTCGACTTGCCCCTACCTCCTTATGCTTCCAGGTGCAAATTAATTAATTTACACACATTGCAGAGTAGAAGAGTAATATCGGCAATTACTTTTATTTATGATATTGTTAATGGCTACATCGATTGCCCCATACTCTTAGAGTCTTTGAACTTTCATGTGCCACCTAAGAATCTGCGTCGGCATAATATGTTTGCCATTGATAATTTGAAGTCCAATTATGCATTGTATGGGCCAATCACACGTATGCTAATTGATATTAATACGTTAAATAATAATCATTGTATTGATTTTTCCTTAACTCGGCTTTGTTTTAAGAATCTTTTATTTTCCTTGTTGTAAGTTAATTTTTTAAATTGTATTAGACACTTTTGTTTGTATCTAGTCTGTAAGATTCTTGTTAATCATAGACTAAATAAAGAAATACGAAATACGAAAAAGTAATTAAGTCTATATTCGCCGGCGGGTCGATTGCTAAGAATTTATTCTGTAGAAACGATTAAGTGCACTTGCTATGTCCGCTTTCTTTTCTTCTTCCGCATGCGGGGTTGCCATAGTTTCGTTAGTTCAGCCAGGTTGCCACAGTGCTCCCCCCAGACTTTACGTCCGGAAACGGACGGGGAGTCTTATACTGCGTCCGATGCGGTTTGTTGATGTCTCCTTCGGAGGCAACTGTTCGGGTGTCGATGATATTGAAGATGGTGTTGTGTGCGACGTGGCTGAATGTTGTTGAGTCGCGGTTGTCGTTGGTTGAGTATCTGCTTCGAGGGATTCGATGAATGCTGGCTTAAGTCGGTCTATGGATATATTTACGTTGTTGCGGTTGATTTTGACGGTGTAATATTTAGGCTGTCTGGAGACCACTGGATATGGGCCATCGTAAGGTGGATCGTACGCCGGTCGAGCTTTGTCGTTGCGTACAATTATGTGCGTTGCATCGGCAAGTTTGCTAAATACGAATGCTTTTAAGGAATCATGATTCGCGGTTTGAGTTGGGCGAATCTCCTGCATCATGTCGGAAAGCTGCTTGACGAAGTCCGACTGTGGTCAAAAGATTTGCCTATCGTTAAAAAACTGTCCAGGCAACCGTAATGTGGTACCGTAGACAAGTTGCGCGGCTGTTGTACCGATGTCGGGCTTGAATGCTGTGCGCAGTCCTAGCAAGATTATTGGCAAGCGGCTTATCCAGTCTTGTCGTTCGTGACACATTATTGCTGTTTTCAGTAAGCGATGCCAGCGTTCGATGATGCCATTTGCTTCCGGGTGATATGCTGTTGTCCGCAGGGTGGTTATACCCAGCATACGTGACAACTCGTTAAAAAGCTGCGACTCGAACTGTCTTCCTTGGTCGGTTGTGATGCGTGCTGGTATACCAAAGCGCGAAAACCAAACATTGAGGAGTTTTCTGGCGACTGTTTCCGCTGTTATGTCTTTCAGAGGAACGGCTTCTGGCCATCGCGTATACCTGTCGATAATCGTGAGGCAGTACTGGAATTCACTCGATGGTGGAAGTGGTCCGATGAGATCGATATTGATGTGTTCAAATCTACACGACGGCAAAGTTGTTGAAGTGGTGAGCGAACGTGCCTACTGACCTTAGATCTTTGGCAGCTGAGACATCGTTGCACTTCTTTGGCAATATCCTTGCCCATATTTGGCCAAACGAAGCGTGCCTTGATGAGCTTTGTGATTGCCCGCACGCCTCAGTGTGAGATGCTATGCATTTTGTCGATGATATCTTTGCGATGCGGGCTTGGTACGAATGGGCGTTCTTCCGATGTAGATGTATCGCAGTAGATTGTGTGCCTTGTGTTTGGAATGCACAATCTTTCTTCAGTTCTGGGCAACTAACTTGATCTTCGGAAATCCGGTGGTAGTCGATGGTTATTGATTCAACCGCTTCGATGCGCGATAGTGTGTCTGCTGTCGTGTTCTCGGCGCCTGCGACGTGTATGATGTTCGTCGTAAAATGACTGATGAAGTCTAGATGACGCAGCTTTCGCGGTGATGCTTTGTCGTGTTTTTGTGCGAAAGCGTAGACTAACGGTTTGTGGTCTGTTCGTACCTCGAATAGTCTTCCCTCCAGCATGGCTCGGAATGCTTGATGGCTAGGTATACCGCAAGTAATTCCTGTCGTAGGTACTGTACCTCGGTTGTGCTTCGCTGAGTTTTAGACTGAAAAACGCCAGTGGCTGAAACTCGTTGTGTACAATTTGATGAAGTGCTGCGCCGATGGCAGTGTCGCTGGCGTCCGTACTGAGCGATATTCGAGCATTCGGGGCTGGATGAAGCAATAGCGTTGCGTTTGCTAATTCTTTTTTGCATTCGTTGAAATGGTTGATTGCCTCGTCGGTCCATTTGATGCGCGTTGTGTCCCTGAAGAGGCTCGGAGTGAAGTCTGAATCAAGGCTCGGTAATCACCGCATGTGCGCCATTCCCCGCTTGACTTTCTTACCAGGTGTAGAGGGGAGGCGTACGAGCTTTTCGACGAGCGGCAGATTCCCAGTCTGCTAGGAAACTCAAACTTTTTCACAGCTTTTAGTTTGTCGGGTGCGAGTCGTCTGGGTCGTGCAAACACTGGTGGACCTTTTGTCTCTATGCAGTGGGTCACCCCAGTCTGCGTTGACGATGGGGCTCGTGCTTTAGGGTTCTGATGTCACCAAATTCCCGAAGAAGGTTTGCGATTTCAGTGGAGCTACTCTCTGTTTCGATGTTCGTTGCTGCTGATACCTGGTCGAGGTTGTGCTTTGTTGATGTCGATTAGGTTGAAATGCCGGAGGAAGTCGGCACCGATCATGGCGTATTTAGTTTCCGCTATGACGAAGTTCCTTACGAGTTTGCGTTGAAGACCAAGGTCGAGTGTTCGACAGACTACGCCTTAGGTTTTAATGGTGGTCCCATTAGCGGCGAAAAGTGGGTTGTCTTCAGAATTTGACAAGCGACATGGTCGAGTTGGTGGAATGACCGACACTTCTGCGCCGTTGTCGACCAAAAATAGTTGATATGATATTCGATCTAGTATAAAAAAACGTTGGGATTTAGTAAACTCAGAAAATTTTACCTCGAGTTCGCATTGGGATTGGTTGCTCGATTATGGCCTGCTGCCGGAACTGTCGAGCTTAGTCGTAACGGCAGCGTTTAGTTTTTTGTCGGGTCTGACTTTTTTGTGGGAAAATCGCATGGACTTCGGCATTTTCGAGCCTGAGTACCATATTACCGGTGATACCAGCAGGTGATTGTTCTGCGTTGGACCTGCGATGTGGTGTGTGCGAGCGTTTAGCATTCACCAGTGGACGTTCGCGTTGTCGGCTGAAGTTTCGGGACATGAGCTGGCTCAACTGGCTGTTGATATTTTCGAGAACGGAGTCTTGCTTTTGAATTCGTTTTTCAAGCATTTGCATTTGAGTCGCGACTTAGTGTGTCGAGGACCGCATCGGCAGTGATGGCGAGTTGATGTAGTGGCGTGCTTGGTTGCGCCTGAAGCATACCGGCGATAACGGCGCGAGCAGCTTCCGGCAATTGTTTGAGCCAGTACTGTTGTATGACGGACTCGTCTTTCGTGGCGTTTGTTCGATGCATTTGGCTGAGCAAGTGGCTTGGTTTGCCGTTGCCCAACTGGATTCCCGTAAGTTTGTCGAGTCGGGCCATTGCTGAATCACTGAATTTTTCAATGATGGCCATTTTTAGCATTGTGTAAGGTGCCGTGGTTGGAGGGCAGCGCACCAGATCGATAACCTGGTCCAGTATGTAGTCGCCAGCATGTGCAACGATGATGGTATACTTATATTTTTCTTCACGTATACCGAAACCATGCAGTTCGAATCATGCGTCCACCTTTATGAACCATGATTCGATATTGTACTTCGAGTTTAGTTTTGGGAACGGTAATTTTTCGAATACCGCATTGATTTGCGGTCTGTCGTTGTCGACGCCCGCGTTGACGTTTGGGCTGTCGTTCGCGGCAGCGTTACTGTCGTCTTTTGCGAGCTCTTCCGTGCTATTATTCAAGCTCATGTTGCCGGGTCCCGTAGGTATTACGGTCGCCCGTTACTTCGTGTACCGCTATGATTGCCGGCTTCTGTACGGTCGACGAATTTTCGGTGGCGTGACACCTGAACTGTACTTTCGCTTTCGGTGAGCTGGTTAGGCAGATTTTGCTCTGAATATTCGAGGCGCTTCAAATCCAAGCGAGATAATTTGTCCACAGCTATTAACGCGCAAGTTTGCTCTGCACGCCTTAGCACGGTGATTTGATGCACGTCTTTTATTCACTATCTTCGTTTTTACTACGGGGTCACCACTTGTGGGATTTAATGAGTCAAAGAGATTTATGGTGCATTTACATGGTATGAATCTGTTCATAAGCCGTATGAATTTTCCTATAAAAGAAGCACCAACTCTATGAAGAAGTAGATGAAAGCGATATATATTTAAAAATTTTGACTTATATACTTGCCAAGTATTTTTTTGTAAACAACAAACAAAAAATTTCATTTTGTGCTAACTTCGAAACTAGAAGCTCATTTTTTTATGTGCTTTAAAAAGGTTGTTGTTGTTGTTGTAGCAGCATACAAGTTCCCCAAATGGTTTTTGGGGAGTGTTGCTGGAGTGACAATCCTTGGCCAGATATAAATCTGGGTCATTCCGGTTACGTAGACCCGACTGTCGTGGGAAAAATTTAAAAAGGTCGGCCGCTGTGGTGTAGTGGTAAGCAGTGCGCGCTTCCACTCCGCAGCACCTGGGTTCAAACCCTGGTGAAAGCAACATCGCAAAAATATAGAAAAATGGTTTTTGCTTAACAGCGGTCGTCCCCCGGCAGGCAATGGCAAACCTACAAGTGTATTTCTGCCATGAAAAATAGCTTCTCATAAAAATAAATTCGCCGTAAAACTGTAGGTCCCTCCGCTTTGTGTGACAACATCAAGGCCACGCCACAAATCGGAGGATAAGCTCGGCCAAACACTAACATATGTGTAAGCACCAATCTATTATTAGGAGTGTACTCGTACGCCCAACTATCTAAAGTTTTAGAAAACTTTTACTGGTTTTACGTTCTCGTACCCAAAAAACTTGCAAAGTAGGGGAAATTGAGAGACCAAAATGTGAAAGAGAGCTGCAAATTTCTGCTGGAAAAATTTTTCCCAGCTAAAACTTGCAAGTAAGAAAATCGGCTGATCACAAACACATGTTTGTAAATAAACAAAAGAAAATATGGCCTTTTTGAGTTATTTATTGCAAATTTTATTATTAATGCTAGTATACAACGAAAAAGTAAGTAAATTTAATATGCACATCGTTGGTTGACCCGTTCAGACTTTTCCGCGTATTAATTTAATTAAACTTTTTTAACAGGTGGCAACTCTTAAAAAAGTAGCCTACTTTCTAACCTAGATCATAAACTATCTGTGTGCAAAATTTCATTCAAATCCGTTTAGTCGTTTCCGCGTATTAATTTAATTAAACTTTTTTAACAGGTGGCATAAGATATCTGCTTGCAAAATTTCATGCAAATCCATTCAGTCGTTTCCGCGTATTAATTTAATGAAAGTTTTTTAACAGGTGGCAACTCTTAAGAAAAGTAGCCTATTTTCAAATCTAGGTCATAACCTATCTGTGTGCAAATTTTCATGCAAATCCATGCAGTCGTTCCCGCATATTAAATAAATTAAACTTTTTTAACAGGTGGCAACTCTTAAAAAAGTAGCCTATTAACCAATCTAGCCCATAAGCTATCTGCATACAAAATTTCATGCAAATCCGTTCAGGCGTTTCCGCGTGATGATTTCCCAAACATCCAAACTTTCACATTTATAATATTAGTAAGATAGTACTGAAATCCCTGACAAGTTAAACAACTACTTAGTAAGGGTTATAATCCCTAAGCGCGGCCGAAGGCCGCCTACGCAGAAAGAAGTTCTGCGCAAAAATACTTCCGGTCCCCTTTTCCGGCAACACAGAAAGGAGAGTTCTACTTAGTAAGGGTTTTAATCCCTAAGCGCGGCCAAAGGCCGCCTACTCAGAAAGAAGTTCGTTTTCATGTATGCACTATTTCGGTTTTTACATATGCATTACTTCAGTTTTGAGTCGAAACTGTGCATGTATGCATTACTTCGGTTTTTGTCATATGCATTATTTCGGTTTTGAACCGAAACTGTGCATGAATGCATTACTTCGTTTTTCTCATATGCGTTATTTCGGTTTTCAAACGAAAGTGTGCATGTATGCATTATTTCGGTTTTCAACCGAAACTGTGCATATATGCATTATTTCGGTTTTTTCATATGCATTATTTCGGGTTTCAAACGAAAGAGTGCATATGCATAATTTCGGTTTTTCTAATATGCATTATTGCGGTTTTCAACCGAAACTGTGCATATATGCATTATTTCGGTTTTTTTCATATGCATTATTTCGGTTTTTTTCATATGCATTATTTCGGTTTTCAACCGAAACTGTGCATATATGCATTATTTCGGTTTTTTTCGTATGCATTATTTCGTATGCACAGTTTCCGATATATTTACGATACTGCTTGGAATCACGTCCATACCAACAGCATCGAGAATATGCTATCCTAGTTAAATATACATAAACTATTATATAGCTTAGAAGGAAAAGTGTAACAGGTTAACTTATTTTAAGCATTAATTTTAATTTTACTTTTATTATATATTAATTTTGCAATACAAAACTCCAATGTATATACGTGAATGTTTATGACTGTAATAAATAAATAAATAAAAATAAATATATTCTTCCTTGAACAGTATTTAGTGATTTGTGGGATGATATTTTGATGGGTATTATTCCAATGTGCGTGGCCTTCAAGAATTTTTCAGCAGCTTTGAGGTTTCGCGTTTTGATGAGTAGATCTCATGTCTTAAGCTCTGATACATGTGTGTAGTCAGTGCTTATATGTTTCAAACCTCTTTCAATTTGGAAAACATTGTACGATGAAAGTGGACGTACACGATCTTCAATTGTTGGACCTGATGCAGAGGCTACAAGAAAACGCGGGATGCGGTCGTCAGTTTGTTTAAGTTCTGGCAGGGGCATAAAGTTAAATTCATTTTTCTTTATACGTTTGCCAGGAGGGTCAATATCCGGATCTAGGTCTTGAAACCGGTTTCTGTAAGGGGGGTCAGCCCCTTTCATTTGGTTTTGTGTTAATTTTAGTGAAGTAATGTATATGTATTTTTTTCTGGCTTTCAATATACAAAAGAAAAAATTTGTTCTATTGTTTTTTCCACTGCTCTTGCTAATGCACTCCCGTTCTTAAACGCGAGTAATATCACTATTGAGCTCTTTAATACAAACACCAAATATGTTAAGCGATCTTAAAGCGGCGGTTGCCCGAGCTAGACTGAAATGTATTTTATTTTATTTTTTTAACAATATAAAATGCGTTTAACCATTTCACAAATTTTCTTCAACAAAGTAAACAAGCAAACAAACCAAAATGGCTGTATTACCCGAAAAGAACGGTGCTACCAGATGTTGGTTTTTTACAGCCATTTCCAATATTTTTTCCAATTTAGGAAAGGTATTTATTGGCCTTAGTTCCTCGGCTTATCGGTAAGCTTTTTTACTATGACTATGGTCGAAGTTTCCATTCGTTTGGTACCGTTCCTGACTGTAGGCTATTTACTAACAGAGCTTGGTAGTGACCCATATATTCCACGGAATCCTTAATCACACCCTTGGTTAATAGATTATTTCCACCAATTTTTGGTTTGAATTTCTTAACAACAGAGATAACATCGGCCATTATTAGGAGTTGCATTAAACTCTGCGCAATGAACGACGACGCACCCAAACTACTCGGAGTAACCTTCGACAGTCTGCTCACCTTCTCTGCGCACGCAACCGCTATTGTCAACAAAGTACAGAGCCGCAACAAGGTCCTCAAGTCGCTAGCCGGCAGAACTTGGGGCAAAGACAAAGAAACGTTGCTGGCAACATAAAAGGCAATAGGCCGGCCGGTTTTAAATTACGCAGCACCAGTGTGGCCGCCGGGGGCTAGTAGCAGTGGATGAAGCTGCAGATAACTCAAAACACCGCACTTCGGACAGCGACGGGATGCCTTCTGATGTCGCCAGAACACCACCTGCACGACGAGGCGAAAATGCTCCCCATAAAGGAGCACAACAAAATGCTCTGCAAGCAGTCTCTAGTTGGGAGCCATAGACGTGGTCACCCAAATAGACAACTGCTTGCAGAAGAGCCCTCGCCCAGGCACGTCAGGAGGCATCTCTACGAACTGACGGACGAAGTCCAGAGGTTCATTAAAAATCCTCTAGACCCGTCAGCTTATCGACAGGCCCTGAGCGGCATTCACAGGGAGTCAGTCTCGAGTTATGTAGACTCCAGACCTGTGAATGCCGTTCTAGGCGCACAGCCACCGGACATCGACGTGACGGAGCTTCGTCTGCCTCGGGAGACTAGAACCACAATAGCCCAACTTCGGTCTGGCTACAGCAGCAGGTTAAACTCATACCTGAGCAGATGAGACGCAGATGTGCCAAATGAGTGTCCGGCATGCGGAGAGACACCCCATGACTCGAAACATCTCTTCGTATGCCCGGAAAACCCGACAACATTAACGCCTTTGTCCCTGTGGACCGACCCTATTGATTCTTCAAGCTTCTTAGGGCTTCCGTTAGTGGAGCTTGACGACAACGACTGAGATATTAACCGATCTGGGCGGAGTTGTTGTAGACGCTGCAACAACAACAACAACAATGAGTTGAATTCGATTTTCGATCATCGCTGGTTATCGAAGATCGAAAGTGAAATTCGTATTATGAGCTATGCAACCGTGTCGAAATTTTCGTTGAGTATCGAATTTTCTGTCGAACAGAATTTTGCTTTCGATGGTGTAGCGAAGTGTTAGAAATTTTTAAAAATGTATGATTTTGCATTTGTTTTTATATTTTTTGGCGGCTAGACAGTAATTTTAACAATTTTTATTAATTTCATGCATTTCTAACGTCGTGAATACTAAACACAAGCTCGAAAGAGTGGTTTTACTTGTGAAAGAAAATCCCAATACTTAGTTGGTACGATCTCTGAGAACAAACTCGTAGAGCTGATGATAGTTTTAAAATATTTTAAATAGATTTTGCTCACAAACGCCTCTTTAGACATTCGGAAGTTTTGAATAAATCTGTAGAGTGTTTAATAGCTATTGTTAATTTTTCCACAATAGTTTTCGTTAAGAAAAAAACGGCCTCAAGCTCAATAAAATTGGTGATTATAATTGTTATAAGGTCATAAATAACAAACAAATAACTTAAGGACGAGCACGCTTAAAGGTTAAACCTTCTAAAAATAGAATTAATAACGAAAACCAACAAAACCAACAACCACATGATCAAGTGTGAATTGCAGCGGAATAGTTGCGCTTGATTGTAGTTGGCTCACATGAAAAAAGTGGAAAAAGCAACAACAGTTTATAAGGCGAACTGGCTGAGTCAGCTGGGGTCGTCGGTTCGAATCCCGCTGAAGAAGTCTGATGAGGAGATGTGGTGATCTCCGAAATAGCTATAACTTCTACCATTTATAAATTATTGTTAATTTTACCATAATAATTCTTCATTAAGAAAAAAAAGGGCCTCAAGCTCAATAAAATTGTTGAATATAATTGTTATAAGGCCATAAATAGCAAACAAACAAATAACTTAAGGACGAACACACCTAAAATTTAAATATTCTAAAATAGAATTAATAACGAAAACCAACAAAACCAACAACCACATGATCAAGTGTGAAATGCAGCGATATAGCTGCGCTTGAAGGTAGTTGGCTCACATGAAAAAAGTGGAAAAAGTAACAACAGGCGAACTTAGCACAAATACCGCTGAAGAAGTCTGATGATGAGATAAATTATTGTTAATTTTTCCACAATAGTTTTCATGAAAAAAACCGCCTTAAGCTCAATAAAATTTTTGAATATAATTGTTATAAGGCCATAAATAACACGTAAACAAATTGTTTTGTTATGTGAAGAAAACCGCATAAACTGCGGCGAAAATTTCTAAAAAATCAACGGTCATTTTTTGCCACTTGCAACTTGTTACACTAAAATTGCATGGGGTCACTTCTGAGAAAAAAGTTTGAAATTTTGATGAAAATTTCATGAATTTTCAGTGTTCCACAACATTAGGTTTATATGGTATTTGTTAGGGAATGAACTGTATTTTAATTGAAAGATCTTAAAAATGAATAAACATAAGCGGCAAACAGTATCATTTTGAATTTTGTCCAAACTGTATGTATGTATAAAGGGAAATCTAAAAAATAGGTAGACTTTCAAAATAAAAATTTTAATTTTTAAATTTGTGAGCACACCTATGTTTTATATATACTTATATTCGTAATCTCTTAATAAATCGATTAATATAAGTGTAATTCATTTTAATCATGTGCTTCAAAAGTTAGACGTGGAATAAACATGAATTACGCTGTTCAAGTTGTAAACTTTGAGCAAAGCTTTTCAAAGTTGAACTCACTTAATTAGGACGTTCTAAATTCAATGACATGCCCCGTTTTACCAGATTGGCTCCGGTTTTCGAGATACCGATATTTGAAAATATGATTAAATTTTAACTATTTTATAAATAACTCCCTCAGTTTTGAAGTTATATTACTAAAATTTTGCTCATAACAGTTTTTTTTTAATATTACCTTAATTATTCCTTAAAATTATCGAAATAGGTTCACATTAACATATAGCTCCAATACAACTGATTACTCAGATATGTGTTTTTGCGCTATAGCTCTAACTTCATACCTGAATAATAAATTGTATGCGTGTTATATGTTAAATTGAACCTATACTAAATTTTAACCTGTTTAATTGGAGGAGTTATAACGCAAAACAACGTTTCTAATCAATCAGTTGTATGGGAGCTAGATGTTTTAGTGAACCGATTTCGATGATTTTATGGAATAGTTAAGTAGTTATAATATTATGTGCAAAATTTTAGTAAAATATCTCTAAAACTCAGGGACTTTTTTATAAAATAGTTAAAATTTAAGCAAATTTTCAAGTACCGCTATCTCGAAAAGTGGAGCCAATAGGGTAAAACTGAGGAAGTATTGAATTTAGAAGGCTCCAATTAAGTAAGAGCAACTATCAGAACATTTGTCGAAAAAAAGTTGCTTTGCTACCACTCTCGAAATATTCCGACTAAAAGAAGGAGCATCATTAAAAGTAGTAAATCAGGGTTTTTACACACTTCTAGAGAAAAATTTTTTCAAGCATTTTACAGGTATATGTAATTTTATAAGGACTAGCAGTTATAGAAAGATTTAGATCGTTTCGACGTATTTTCC
>NW_016161193.1:51833-54362 GCF_001687245.7 Rhagoletis zephyria
AAATGTGCCTTCAATTAAGGTGTTTTTGAAATAAAAATTACGCTCAAGATCGCAGAATATTTTATCTTTAAAAGTTAGTTTATTCTGAAAACACACCTCTTGCTAAGGTATCAAATTATTCGTAATTGTTTGTAGAATACAATACATACTTAAAAAGTTCTTAAAATTAAATGCTTCAAAACCGATACGCCATTACTTGCCATTTCGTTATTTTTTAATGCACACTTTTCTCACCTACTACATATGAAGTGTACACATAAGTGCTAAATGCCAATTTAATTTCAAATCAGAATATGGTGTGCTTCAAAAGTTATGACATAATTAATTGTGCCCCTCTTAAAAATTACATAAAAAATTCACTTGTTTTCATTATTTTTTTTTTTAATTTAAACACCTATATTTCAAAAGTTATGCAGCACATTGATCCAAATATTTTTGAGGCTTCAGGTATACGTCAATGAATTATATCTAAAAGCAACCAGCTTGATTTAGTTTACAACAGTGAAAATAAAGCTTAATAATACAAAGGTTACCTGTTTTTTAGATTTGCCCATAAATATGTATCATCAATGACTTTTTAAAGAATTGAATTGTTGTAAAAATAATAAAACATTTCTTTATCTATTCTTTTAATAAAGTTTTTCTTTATGTGTTTAAATAATGCTATGATCTTGGTTTTAAACTACGTATACTTCATTAAATGTTCATGTTTTGTTCAGCGATTTATTTATGTAAGTTAACAAGAAGTTGTAACTACATCAATAATTATGTTCGCTTAAGTACCCGCATCGATGTACTTAAGCGGGTTCTTTTAAGTACCCAACCCGCCAAGTACCTCAAAAAACTATAATTTTTCGTGAGGTACTCAAGCGGGTTTTACTGTATCTACGTATAAATGTAGATACATATATCGATAAAAGGCTCATATATCGTGCTCCATTCAAAACTCATCCTGGAGAACTGGATTACTGGAATCCCGAGAAGCTTTTTATTGCCTAAATATTTTAAACGATTGCTTAAATAAAAGAAGAAAATGTACAGGTAAATAATTACGCGCTATGAGTGTTCGCAAAAAAATGTAAATCAACGCAATTTTTTATCAATGGCAATTGTTAAATGAAAAAAAAATTCACAAAAGACTGGCGGCAAAATAATTAAAAAAAAAATCAACGGCAATTTTTAGCTGCACATTGTTGGTTGTACTCAGATATGATGGCTACAAAACTCCATACTTTAACACATTGAGTGCCATGTCGTACGTTGTGGTACGACACCTAATACTTCCTGGGGTGCCACGTCGTACGAAAGCGTACGACAGGGGTTGTTTCGCATTAGACATTGTCGTACTTTTTCGTGTGACAGTACAATGATTTTTTATCTTTTCTTAGTAGGCTGATCTTTGCACTAACATTTGGTCCAACTTCCATAGCGCTATGTTGATGTTTGCTGGTTTTATGATAAAAACTCTGAAGTACTTTTTGGAATTGAAAATTTATTGAAATTCATTCGGTATTTGGGAAAAAAACAATGTAAAAGCTACAAAAATAATACAGCTAAAAATGATAATATAAATAAAAGTACAAATGCTATTAAAAGTTCATTGTTAAGTTTTTGTTTTAGTATTCAAGTGAAATTATTACATGTAAATATAAATTTTTAAGATGCGTATATTTCGGAAAGCAATCAATGCACAAATGAGGAGTGTTAGGACATTGCGGACAGTACGTAGCTGTCTTTTTGATATGATTTCTAGCTTCTTTTCGATTTGATGCAAGCACGTCGATATGATTTCTAGCTTCTTTTCGATTTGATGCAAGCACGTCGAACCGTTTTATGATTATCATCTAGCATTTTTGTGATAACATGTTTGGATTGCGATATATATATAGTAGACCCTTAGCAACATGTTCACGGAATGATCGGATATTTATATTTTTTTTTGTAGCTTCTTTATAAACAATGTAGGCATTTACTACGGAAAGTCAAAGTAAGAGTCAACTCCCAATTTCCTATACAATTTTAAACCTTTGCGAAGGGTATTAGCATAAGACGCCATTTGGTCGGAAAGATCAATGCCCGGTTTTCCCTTATTATACTCAACCACAGCCAACGGCTTTTCTGTTGCTCGTCTTTTAGATCCCGATCGTCGACTAGTTGATGGCTTATCAGGGTTAATTTGTTCGTTCGAAGTGGATACCATGACTGGGACATGCTTCGTAGAAAGCATTCTGAGATCACGTTTGTCTTTCCACTTCAGCACAACTATACCATTGGTACCGACAATTCAGCACATCACTACAGGCGATCGACTTGGTAAAATACAACCGCTAATGGACATGCTTCAAATGCGATATCATAGGTCGAACGTTATATGTAGACAACTTTTACACCAGCTATGAATTGGCTCGTTCAATGCTAAATCAAAAAACACATGTTGTCGGTACACTCCATGCCAACGAGCAATATTTCCCGAAAGAAGTTGTGGGTGCTCCTATAAAGAAATGCGAAGTAGTGGCTAGAGAAAATGCC
>NW_016161196.1:0-20467 GCF_001687245.7 Rhagoletis zephyria
AATACCCTCCATATTAATTTTTCTTTAATATCTACTATGTACAGATCGTATGAGCAGAACCCTATTTTGTGCCATAATTTTAGAAACATACAAAGAAAAAATAACAATAAAAAAAAAAATAGTATGAAGATCTCTTGCAAATAAAAAAATTATTCGCTAAAAATCCAATTGGAAAGGGGATATTGTGATTGTACATTTGATAACTTCAATATGATATTATAGTTCATTTCCACCAACTTTTACAGATGAATCATCTCTTCCCCCAAATGTTGCATTGATCGCGACATCTCGACTCAAATGTTCCACAAGCACAGTCAAACACCAAAGTATTCAATTAACTATGTACTAGTTAGGCAATGACAAGTTCATGTTTCTCAAAATTCACAGTCTCCCCTTTTCACCACCAACACAGACTTTACTTGTGCTCCACTGGTAGCTACATCCTCCAAATAACTTGGCATGTGTATCCTCTTGATCTCATTTTAATATTTGCTATACAATATCCCGCACTACACATTGTTTGTTATTATTTATTTATATTGGTATATGTACATATATACGTTGTACAATATTTCGTTTATTTTTCAACTGTTTGTCACTTAATCAATCACACACCAACACATCGCATGATTGACAGAAAGCCATTAAGCGCGAAAATAAGTTTTATATGAATGCGAGAAGCAGAGCACGAAATTTCTGCTTAAATTTAATAATAACGCAAGATTGGAATAAGTGCATGCAAACATACACACATACATATATGAACGTACATATATATAGACAGGTATACGCATTAAATCATAACATCCATCCATCCTCCTTCCATCCAATCAAGCATACGTTGACTTTCGGTGGCATCAAAACTAAAGCGCCCAGCCAACAAAACAATGACAGGAACGGTGGTACATCGAATGTTGAATGATTTGTACTAAAAATATATTTATAAATATATACATTTATGTACAAACATACAAATATGTATACATACATTCATATGTACATATAAGCAATGAAGGAAACCAGCCTTGTATAAAACTTAATACAGTTGCGGTAAAATAAGATTTGTGAAATTGAATTTTGAATTATTTTTTACGTAGCACTAACTACATTTGTTTATGCATATCTACATACATACATACATATTACATACTTCTATACCATCTGCATGGATTAAATGTACATACATATGTACACAAGCGAGCAAAATATTAATATAACTAAATTAAATTAATTCATCACCTTATCAAGAAAATTCAACGGTTTATCGGATAGTTAAAAAAGTTAACTTTTTATACTTAGTTCGTCGAGCGAAAAATCTGTACGAAATCGTTCGAATTGTCATGATTTTTGCTAAAATCAGCTTCGTGCAGACCAACAAATTATCCAACACTCAAAAATTGAGAGCGCAAAGTTACAAGTTTCTTTGCGGAAAATTTGCCTATTCTTGCTGGACAAATTTTTGCCAGCAAGAACTTTCGATCACGAAAAACATATGATTGTGTCACATTGTTTGAATTTTTATGGACAATAATTTGAATAATGAAGTTCGTTAAATTTTAAAATTTATAAACTTCAGCGATTTTACAATAAAAAATGTTTACTTAATATAATTTAGTTAATTGCACTGATTTGAAATGTACTTGTCTGAAAAAGCTGTATTCGTTTTCGGAAAGCAATTTCAACCAGAGTCTATTTAGGAGACAAGGCAGTAAGTACGACAAAGAAATTTTAACGGATGTTAAAGAAAGTCAAAATAACAAGAAATATATACATATGTGGATCTTATTTTTTGTACATCTGAAAGTTTTAAAAATTTGTTATACTTGAAATGCAACCGTGGACACCAGCTGGCAGAGAAACTTGCAAATTCCTACAAATTTGGGTTCGTACAGAAATTCGGAAGTTTCTCTACTTGGGAGAGAATTTGTCTTAACATCTGATATTTTGAGTGATGGATAATTCTTGCGGGATTTTCGACGAACAAACCTTATGTGGTTAGGTCTTTTTATATAATATTTCAAATATTTTCCAGGCCAACTACACGATTCCTACCCAAGATCTGACAAGATAAACCAAAAGAAAAAAGTAATTTTCAGGCTGACGTTTGTAAATTTGACGTCATGTTATTTCATAAGTCGGGATATTGGCTTTAGCTTAATTAGACATTAGAAAACTATTGTCAAATAAACGTGAAAGAAATAAATTTTACTTCCATTAACTCTCTCTAATATTCCCAATCAATCCTAATAAAAAATTTTTGCGTTTAAATATTACTAATNTATTCTCAGTAAGTTTTCAGGACCATGAGGGTATTTAAAGTTAATTTCTTGACTAATTTGCTATACAAGAGATTTTAAAATAAAAGCACAATTTGTATAGAGATTTTTTATTTAGCTCATCATATAACCCATTGCGCTTGTTATCTTTGGTTGGACAACGCGGGTTCAAAAAACTGGCTTTATTATGTTTTTATGGGGTTCCCTAATCCAAAATCGAGAAAAAACGTTTTAGAAGTATTACATTCTATATAATATACTCTTGAAAATGACACCAAAACCGAATGTTTTCCTCTAATATAATCAGAGTTGTGAGTATTAAAATCGAATCTGAAAAGTCACTAAAAAAAATATTTTTTTTTTCTCTGGAGCACTTATATATTTATCGATGTGTACATGGTATTTATGCTAGAAAGCGATTGTGCTACACTTGTACAATGTGTTCATAAATTGGTAAGTGTGCAAATAAATTTTAAATTAATAGTTATTAAGGTGAAATTTTTCAGAGGTCAAGATTTTGAGCAATTACACAGGTCACGAAAAAAAATCGATGAAGGGTTATTTTCACCAAACCAGGTATTTTATGTATTTTTGGATTCGGTGAACACGAGCCCTCTTGTCCATCTCGTCAGACAAAATGTTTCAAATATTGCTGAATTTACTTTATTCTTGTTATCGAGCGGTTTTTGGATCCGCTGATTACGAATATTAAGCTAGATTTTCAAAATGCAATATGGGGGATCCAATATGGCGGTCAAAATTAAAAAAAAAAAATTGAATTGAAGATTTAGGACCTTTAACCGCCATGTTGGATCTGCCAATTTCAATTTCCAAAATCGTACTTCATAGTCGTAACCCAGCGAACTCCAGAGTCCGTCAATATTTATGAAAAAATTGTTGTAACATAAAGCTCCCCATGTTTTTTGAGGTAAGAAAAAGGTTCAGACGTGATGGATCAAACGAACATCGGATTCGGGTTCAGCGACCCTAAAATAACTAGAACACCTACTTCAGTCAAAAGAACATTTTAAATTTTTTTTTGTAGTCCGTTGTTATTTGGTTTTTTATTGCTCTTTTTTGATATTACGAGTTTGAAAACTAAGTTTCCATTTTTTTATTTATCTTTAAAGGTTGAAAGAATACGATGAAACCGGTTAAATGATTCTGCACAAGCTTTTTTCTTTTAAAATGTCGAAAATCAAAAGTCCTAGAAATATGGCCTGAAAAATTGTTCATTATTTGCCTCGGACGTTTAATGGATAGGCAAGCGCTCTGAAACGCTTTATAACCCAGAAAAATAAAAAGTTCTTTTTATATTAACTATTTTTATACTAAAAGACCCGATCTTTCGATTGAGATGACTTAAAACAGTATTAAAAATTACTATCAAATTTTCAACATGAAAATGGAAAACGCATAACACCATTGGATAGGCCGTAAAAAAAAAAATGTATAAAAATCATGATTTTCGAATCATTTTTCCCAGTCGAAAAGTTGGTTTTTTTTGCACCGTTCAGCGCGCCTGGAATATTTCACGTGAATCGCCCTATACGCATGAACTGTGTTGTGCTATGTTTTTAAATGTTTCACACTGGAAACCGTAAAAACGCATGAAATATGTATATGCCTGCCTTGAACATGATTTAACTTGAAATCCTTAGATTTCATTTCAACGCAGAATTTTTACCGCCTTTGTCCTTAAGTCTTCAAAAGCGCCTAAGAATTATAGTAAACAACATTTATTGATCAGCTCGAATTTGATATATGTAGTATTCCCAATGTTTCCAAAAATGTTTGTGAAGACTTGCCGGTATATCTGTTCTCATAGTACACACTCAAAGATTCTATACTGGCAAAATCCTCCATAAAAAGTGCGTGCTTTTAAGAAAACGTATTAAGTCTCAGATAAGTATCTATAGGCAGTTAAAATTTGCTAAATATGCTTGTTTTATAAAGATACTGGTTGTGTTCCTATAGTCCCACACGCCCGATACGTACTTTTGAAATAGAAAAATTCTACCCATTTTCGACATTCGCCATCGCTAATTTTGATCAAAAAGAGAATTTCGGCGACAAAAATTTTGCGTGGGGTTGTAAGAATTCCACTGATGTACGCATATTACAGCCAAAACGTTGCCTTAGATCCATCCAATACTGTACTTCTTTTTTAATTATCAAAAGCACTGCTGCTTCTTCATCTTCTTCGCGTATACACCCCCTAAATGCAGCGAATAATTCTGCGCATGCGCTTTGTGTTGGTGGCGTTTTTGCCCCCGCAGCAATGTCATAAATCAAAAGAGGCTCAGCTCTGCGCGCAATCCCTTCATCGATCTCGCCTGCCGTACATATTTAGGCACCCCCAAGCATTGCAGTCGTCATTATACTAAGACTGCGTCTGCTAGATCGCCAACATCGAAGCAGCCAACAATCACAGTTTGCGATTTTTTAAGCGACTGCAGTTGCAGATCTAAATTTAATGATCCAAAACTGATCGCGCGCGCTTTGTTTGACCGTTCGCGCAGTCGGCGTAGAAGTCTGTGGGTTATTAAAAATGAAATTAAATTGAAGACTTGATATATTTGGCGCGCATTCAATCAAAATTTTTATGGCAGAGATTAACGATTAAGGTCATTAGCCGCAATGCGGTTGAAGATCACTCAAATCACTCGAAAGGAAGGAAGAAGGTTGGTTTGGTGTGCGATTTTATAGTTACCCTGAAATGATATTTTTAGGATGTTGTTCGCCTTTTCGTTTGCGTCTTTAATACTTTTTCATACATAAATACTTGGAATTAAATTTTGCTATAGAGTTCAGCAGCGAGACTGATCACTGATACTCGTGTGATCGAAGTGGATTAATCGAATTGCAACAATGTTGATTTGGGCATTGTTTGGCTGGATCAGTTTTGCGTGAATTATGGATAAATTGCTAATAAAGAAACAACTAATAATGTAATAAAAATACAAAGTTTCTGTTATTTTCAGTAAAATCACCTCGGCGATCAAAACAGAACGTCTGAGGTTACTTTGTGTAGAATTAAAATTCTTGATTCTCTTGGTGAATTTCTTCAACCGATCGCGTTGATCTTAAATTACGTTAAGCTGGAGAGCATACTTTTATTTTTTTCTTTATTTTAAGGCTATCGTTATTTAATCAACATCAAAATCTTTGAGAGTCAGGTTGTTGTCTATGGAGTGTGAATCGAGCAACAAAGGCTTTTAAGGTTACCCATTTTTTGCTAAGATGTGGAATTCGGGGAATACGTGACACACTCTAATATAGACTGAATCACCCCACACCATTACATCTTAACATCAACTCCTCATATAAAGAAAAGGTATCACATTATCACGTCATATGAACACATCATATCACTACATTATATCAAACCAGAAAATACATTAGGCATCAAAACGTATGTCGACACAAAAATTGAGCTTCTGGCAAAACCATGGAACCAAAACATAAGTTGTTTTGCCTTTCCCACTATAATGCATCATGTAACAGATAGTTACCCCTTTTTTAGATTTAAAAAATAAAAACGCTTACTGTTTAGTAAAACATTTTATGGAAAAGTATAACTACATTCACTGTTTTGAGCAATCATCTTTGTTTGCAAATAAAGCTCAGCCAGAATCATGGCATAGAATTAAACAAAGACTAAAAATACATATCGTCGATGTTTTTACAAAACCGCCTATCGACCAGTTGCAAAACCGCCTAAATCGCCGTTATGGCAAAAATGAAATTTGGTAACCCTGAACTCCAGGCATCGAGATATATGCATAAAAATCTTTAAATCGTTATTAAAACAACAGATTTGTGAAATAATAACTAGAGAAAATACCGCCTATGAAGGCAATGCCTTCAAAGAATAAACCGTTTTTTCGCTCTCCTGTAAAATTTGAGTGCCGTAAGATAGGCAGTTTTGCAACTGGGCGATGGGCGGTTTTGCAAACACATCGACGACATGAAGAGCTACGTATCCTATTCCCATGATGACCGGGTCTTCGTTATTGAAACTACCCAGATCTATTTCTGGCAAAGGGCAGTCAATCCATTCCTCAAAGGTAACAAGCTATGAATCTGAGCAAGATTTAAATGCTACATATCGAGGGCTTATATGAAATATCATCTATCTGCATTTATTCACAAGACTGAGATTCTGATATAAAAATCCACTTAAGACTTAACTGTTATCGGTGATGTTATTGTTGAACTTGTATAACGCTGGACAGAAGAATTAACTTTTAAATTCCAAAATCAGAATTAACATCAGTGATGACAGGTAAGTCCCAGATGGGTTCTAACTTTACAAAGTTGTTGTTGTGATATGTAGCATTTAAATCTTGCCACTCTCAACAAATTTTCCATTGAATTGAGGTCACGCGGGCACAAGGGTCCAAATATTGTTGGTTTCCATCACAATTTGCCAGAAGTTAACAGCAAAATGTTCAGATCCCGTTGGTCGTCAAACATTTTGGAGGTCCTTAAAACGTTGCTAGCACCTCGAGTATGGTGAAATGATCACGGCCCCGTGTCTTTTGCTACATCCTAAAGCTGCTCGAAAGGATTTCGCTAGAAAAAGCATGGCAATTGACAGAATTCTCCAAGATCAAGTGACAAATTACTTCAAAAATCCATGGATACGAATTTTGAGGATAGGTCTTATACGTTTTATTGCACTACCTTATTGGAAACTTGGCGATAAGGTTTGATGCTCTTTTTCTAAACAAAGAAACTCTGGAAAAGAAAGCATAATCCTTCTGTGAAACTTACGATGCGGACGTTTCTATAGTTTCGATTGAAAAAATATAGATTTAAAGGCAATAAGCAAATCTAGATCCCAAAACTTGCCTCCGTTCCAACTCTTAAAAAAGTTAAACGAATTGAAGATGGCCGCGTTATTTCCCAATATCTGCGTATGATTCCGTATATTTTGCACTATTCCACGAATAAAAAATTGTTTGCGTTCCACGATAAACCAAGATAGACAAACTGGCCTTGGAACTTTGATATTGGAATCATATCTTGCTCGTACCATGATTTTCAATCCATCATCTGAATGTTTGCTGATCGAGAAGCCCGGAAAGTTTTTTTCAGGTTTTACTAACCTTAATATGGAAAGGCCATATCTAATACTTGTTTTGTTTATTTGCAAACTTATATTCTTAAATAGCGAATTTCTTGAAAACNACGAACATCATGGCCTGCGCGATAAATTCGTTCAAATCCTTCAAGTCGCCGGGGACCGATAGCATCATACCTGCGCAGCTGCAAAGGGCTCTGGTGGTGTCGTGCAATTGGTTGTCTCATATTTATGCGAACTGCGTGAAGACCAGGTACATCCCCAAGGCTTGGCGGGTAGTCAGTGCTGCGTTCATCCCGACGCCCGGAAAATGCTCTCATGTTTCCCCTAGAGATTTTAAGCCTAACAGACTGTCTTCGTTTTTGCTAAAAACGCTAGAGAGACTGATTTCTCGGCGATCAACGGCGGCATCGCAATAAACACCAGCAAGGCGGAACAGTTCTTGTTTACCAGGAAGTACCGTTAGATACCCGTTGTGGACCTTCGTTCTAGTGGGGGTGTTGGCCTGCAGCTCTCAGACAGGGCCAAGTACTTAGGCTTGATCCTGGATAGGAAGCTGTCGTGGAACTCTAATATTGAGGTAAGGGTGAGAAAGGCATCGGTTGCTCTGTACAGCTGTAGGGGAGCTATCGGTAAAAGGTGAGGTCTCTCACCAAAATTAATTCATTTGCTCTATGAAACCAGATTTAAGCCTACCTTGTTTCACGGAGTCCTTGCCTGGTAGAACTCACTAGAGAAGGCTACACTTTAAACCAACTGGATCATTTACAGCAGGGGTTCTGGAGGGCTTTGACTTCGCTCTGAACACATAGATTACAGCGCCTCCGAAATGGCTCCTAGAATATCCTTATCTACCCATATTTCCTCAAGAGAGGACTGTATAGGGCGGGCTACTCGAAGAAGGAAGAGGTAAACCTTTTCACGGACGGATAAAAACTTGGAGACAGGGTTGGTTGGGGTTTACTCTTTCGGAAACTCTCCACCAAAACTATCTTCAGGCTTCCAGACTTCTACAGCGTATTTTAGGTGTAAATAGCTGCCATCAAGAATGCGGTAGACTCACTGCTAAAGGGTGCAATGGTGCGCTCGAAATCGGTAAAGGCATGTCTGACCCCTATACGCCGGAGTACTTATTAATATGGCTAGTTTAGGTGCCATCATCATATCATAAAAGGGGAAAAGAAGACGTTTCTCTGCTGCAGCAAATGTTTTTATATGGCACTTTAAAATACTTTTTGCAGCGCAAGACACGAGTGACCTATCGTTACCGTTTAAAGGTGCCGAATACCACGTTACCTCTCAAGCGCTAGTGATGGGGGTTCTGACAGGCCATTTACGATTGGCATTTACGCGGTAAGACTAGGAATTTCAACTGATCCCTTTCAGCTGTCAAGAGAAGATGTCATGAGGAAAATGATGTGGAATCATCTCAGCATCAGGAAGCATTTTGGCTCACACTTCTTAACTAACATTGTGCTCTCAGGGATCGAAATTCGCCGCAATCGAAATTTGGTAATCGGCCCGCGGAGTTTCGCCGACTAAATTAAGGTTATCCGTCCAGTTTTTTTGTGGTATCACAAATGACAATCTCTTAATTGTCCAAGTGTGTCCCTTGCCTGGGACAACCACTTTCCACAACCTAATCCAACCTAACCTGTACTCCTTTGAGCTATGAAATAGTTGGTCACATTATACATACATATATCAAGGTAACAATATATAAGTAAGTATCTCTGCACTAATATATATGTAATGGTATTGAAATAAATAAGATTAACTAAAAAAATGTTTCAATTCAAGGAGCCCGCCGATGGGCCTTCCCTGGGCCCGGTCTGGCTCTCGACGGCCCTGAATACATGCATTATATGCCATTTAAGTCTTATGCAGACTCTGATTATTTACAATCCAATTTCTTTTATTACCAGATTTGATCCAAACAGGGCACAAAGGATAATTTAGGATTTTAAAGAATCTCAATAACAAACTACCTAAGAAATCTGTGCGTCCAATATTATTGTTTTTTTTTTCAGAAGTGCTCAACTAAAGGTTAAAGATTTAAATATATCTGAGCACATAGGCATGTACATATCTTTGCATTTTATATGCATTTATTTATACATACATGAATATGTATGTGAACGCTTATTGATATTAAAAGTCAAATTAATGGATCTCCTCTAAATAACCTCAATTATATTATTTACCAGGTTATCTGCTTCAGGTTATAACTCCAAGCAACGAGAGCTTTTCCACTAAGCAGACCTTTCAACATCATTAATACCACGCGTTGGAATGGAGTTGGCTAACACCAGCCGATGTTTTTTGAACGAAAAAGTAAATTGTAAAATGCTGAAAAAGAAAAACGAAAAGTTCAGGCTTGTGGTTATCTTATACATACCTATGTACATACACACACATAAATAATAATGCACCAAATTCTTCGGCTGCATATTTTTTTTCTTATTTTAAATGAGTTAATTACAGTTCTAATTCACATTCATAATTTTCTCATGTTCTCACGTGTCGTCTTAAAAATACTTTGCGAGTAAATGGTTATTATTAATGATTATTTAGTTAAGAACATTTTTTATTGATCGCGCCACAGCTGTAAGGCAAATTATTAATCTGTTTCCCACGAATAAAATTTAAGAGATAAAATTAATTTCCGAAGCAATGTTAAGATCGCTAAATCACTTGTTAAAAGTATCTATTATGCAAGGCCGGCCGCAGAATTTCTCTTTCGGGGTTTTATGTAAAGTTTAACGTTAACATCCAGATTGTGATGAATAGTGAGAAAAGCTAGCCCACTGTGTACTCGTTCTCAGCTCATGTCTGCACATAAATGATGATGTACATTGAATTGTTTTGCAAAACTTAACTAAAGTGGTTATGGACCACATAAGGAAAGATTTCTGTAGAAAAAACGGAAATCTGAATTTTGTCATCTTTGGCGTTGGTACGGCAAATGTTAAAGCTGTTTGTCATAGACTTTTTGTGCTGATTACGAATCCATAAGTATAAAGATTCCATCAGCTCCAGGTTTTGCAAAAAACGAGGTCAAAGTGTAAAAAAATCGCGTATTTTGCAATATTTTAGAACAAACAAAAGGTGATAGAACCTTCCTGGATTAAATTAAAGCTAGAACTCGCGACTATTTTCTCCGAAAAGACCATTCTTGCACCTTGACGTGATGGTCACTTAGTCATTTGTTATATACTTTTATTTGTTTTTATTTTATTTTAGAAAAAAACGAGGAAGAAGTTGAATCAAATTTTTTGAACGATTATTATTGTGGTACACCAACTGTACATTGATTTCTTGTACAAAAATATATCTTTCCCATGATACCAGAAAATTATAAAAATAATAAAATATTATAAAATTATTAACACCAATAGCTGCCGCTATACAAATAAGCCAAATAACTCCACCAAAATACTCGCTAGTGTAATTTTTTAATTTTGTACATACATAAATTTCAAAAAATAAATAACAAAGTAGGGAGCCAAAAATATAGACTTCATTTTGGTCTCTAAATTACGATGCCGTTTTCAGAAAATCCGTATCACGTCAAAATTTTGAGATATTTAGGAGGGAAGTTTCATAGTTCTGACGGTGAAATTTTCGTCGCTTATAACACTGTGCTCAGGTTTTGAACTTTTTTTCTGGGCAAGAGGTTTGATAGCTGATCTTACTTTAATTCGACCTTCCTAATTTAATGGCGTCCCACGTTTTTCCAGATAAGCTCCAATTTTTGAGATAACGGTACTTGAGAAATTGTTTAAATTTTAGTTTTTTTGTTAATAATGTTCCCTGAGTTTAAAAGTTATTTTACTACAATTTTACACGTGATTGTTTTTTTATATTACCCTAACTATTTCTGAACATCGTCAAAATCGGTTCACAAAACATATAGCTTCCATGACTAGGTAATGCTTTCCAATAGGTGGCGGTCCATGGTTAGATATTGATCAGTAAATTTAAAAAAAAAAACTCGAGGAACCAAATTTAATTTTTGTTACAGCACTTTAGACAGCTTTTGAACCTTTTTGTGCAAACTGTCAAAAGAGACGCAATATTCCGGGGTTATATCTAAAGTTTCCTCAAAGGAACACGAAACCGTCTTGCTACTTTAAAAGTATATTTGGAAAAGAGTTGAGGCCACTGCTGCAGATAATACACAGCGGATATTTAGAATTATTGTCATATTTGGCGTTGGTATGGTGGAAGGTGATTGACACCAAATCCTATCTAAGCCACGCTTACATACTGGTCAGAGTCAGAAGTTGGGATCATCACGTCATTGAAGTTGATTTTGACTTCTCATTTGGCACTGCAACCGTTTTCGCCTCTTGGAGAGATGCTTTGCGAGTTTGCGGCAGTTGTTCATCCCGAGGGCAGACAGGTCCTTCTGCACATGGTCGCTTTATTTTGCTCGTGCATGCCCTTGATTTCGTTGTCCATTCATGAATGCCGAGTTTATTTTGACTAAAACTTCCAAATCCTCTATGCCGACAGAAGACACCGGGAACTTAATATCGTTCTAGCCGTTGTCGAAATGGCTCCAAATTGGACGTAAGAACAAGATCTGGCGTCTTCTCTCAGAAACTCTTTTTAGGAATGATCTTTTGACTGCCAGTTTACTACAGCGTATTGCTTGCTATATCTTCAGCCACATACGGTCAATCTTTACTGCTTATCGTGGGATAGTGGTGGAGGGAGCAGATGAGGGATCTGAGAGAAGCGGTTTAAAGAATGCAGCTCAGGACTTGAGTAATTGGCTAGAGCAGTTATTAACCTCAGTTGGACTCATCTGTTTCTTACCACTGCATCGCAATCACTTTTGTCATTGTTTGCTGAGGTTTATCCCAGCGTTCATTTTCTGACCGACACTTCTGAACGGGACACTTTTGAGATGAGGGCCTAATAGAATACATTGAAATTAAAGACATATAGAGCCTGTGCGACTGTAAAACGAGCTCTTAATTGGGAAGCAGAAATGCACTTGACGGTTTGCAATTGCTTTTTGAGGGACCAACCTGGGTCCTAGCGAATGTTAACGCCATGCATCTTCGAAAGCTGATCAATTAGAGTTTTCAAACTTATAGAATTATACTGCTGTGCGCATTGCGTAATTAAGTCTTTATAAGGAAGTCCAAATAAAGAGAAACGCATGTAGGTATCTCTCTATTACGTTTTTGGCTATCGAACACTATCAGTCTCAATAACAAGACGATTGGCGCAGCATTCTTCAGCTTGGAGAATGATCCAAAATTGATACCATTTACTTTGGGCGCGGTAGGCAATTGAACACATATGGCACAGGTACGTGGACTGTATCGTAGAAAAGTAATTAGCATTTAGGCGTATTCGAGATAACCCTTTTGGCTGACTCGTACCAAAGCAAATGGAATGACGAACTGTAGGAGCATTTGTGAACAACGAAAGCAAGGCTACTCCGAGATAAAAGAAGGACCCGGTATAAAAGGAACTGCCTGCGCTTTTTATGACAAATTAGCAGATCTTCGCAAACGAGAGGGGAAATTGGTCCAGCTCTTTCGTCTCGGTTAAAGACGACAAACGGTTCGAGTGTCAAAGAAGAAAAACAATAAGAGGGAGGTATTAAAAGGATGAGATTCGAGATAAAAAATCGTACTCGCTCATATTACGAAGACTACTAAGAAGGCAAATACCCATACGATCCGAAAATGAATACGAAGACAGCGACTAAAACGAATATGAAGGCGAATGCGAAGACTAATACGAAGACGATATATGGAGATTGCGAGTAAAACAAAGACGAAATACCTGCGGGTCTCTTAAAGAAAACAGAAAAGCGGCCGAATTTCGGTAGTAAATGACACTCCTTGTATGTAGATTAATTTCACACTTTGGTTCTTACTTCTTTGGTTCGAACATTAATGAAAGGCACAGCGGTTTTCTGTTTGTATTGCCATTATATACACTATTTGAACCATTTCTAAATACATGAATATTTGGTTCATAAATAAACGCATAGATAATTAAATACATGTACGTATGTACATACATATATATGTATATATGTATATCATTCATTTTATGCCGATGTTCAAACGATGTAGTTAAATAAAATTAGTTGATTTGCTTATTTGTTTAGTGAGTTTCGTTAAAAAAAAAAACTCAAGAAAAAAACGTAGCAAAACAACGAAAACAATACAGCGGATGTGAACAATAACAAGCTTTTGTGTAATTTTCTCGTTTCGGCCGCCTCCTTTACTATAAAGCCAAAGAGTTGAAAAAGCCTCACGAAATTCAAATCGAAAGTTAAATACACAGGTAAGCTTATTTCCAATTTTATTGTTAATCTGTGTGCATATGAATAACTCAAATAGCAATTTGTAGTTATGTGTATGTACATACATACATATGTACATATATAAAATGAATATTATGCATATACATATATTGGGCTATACATACATACGTACATAATATTCATATTCGTATAGGTANAAAATTCCCAAAATCTGATTTTACGTCAGTTAAAACCGTTCGTAACAGTTCTGTTAAATGTTGGTTGGTCAATAAGTACGTTCGTTTAAATCTCCAGTAAAAAATGTCCAACAAAAAAGTTCCGGCGAAATGTAATCTGTTTGCTAAGCAAAAAGCCGCATTTGGCTCAAAAAGAGCCGCGATTGCCCACCGTTGATCTATACAATGCGTTTATTGTTATAAACAGGACGATATATCAAATTAAAGGTTTTTAAATTTAGTATCTAAAGTTCATATATGTATAATTTTTCAATGAGACAAGTTTTTAAGGTATCAAGCTAAATCTTACAAAAACGATAATTTTCCCTTGTGAATTTTCAATTCCTCATTACTTCAGCAACCAAGTTAAGGAAGGAAATTTTTTTTCGAAAAGATTCACGTAATTTTTTCGATATAACTTTAGTAAATATTACTCCATCGGTACGTAATAATTATCAAATAGAAGGCGAGACTTACTTTTACTGATTTGTGATAATAATATGATGAAAATCATTCAGATTATAAAAAAAAAAATATTAAAAAAAATGTTTACAAAAATTTTTGTCAACTTCCTATATTTGCAATTTTTGTATTGTATGCATAAACATAAGTAAACTAATTAGTGTTTCTAGAAGTTGTGCTTGTTCAGAGTTTCCATACTCATTTGCATACACAAAATTTTTCAACGATGATGGAAAATAAGGGATTTTCTCTTAGAGCTACCGAAATTGTTCCTAAATTTGCGAAAATTCGCGAACTATGGCTAATACTAAAACAAGATTAGAATATTTGGAAACAGCTACTTAAATGCATCCCTGCAATATTAATGCTGTTCTTTACATCTTTTGACTATAGGCCAGTGCAATTATCAAGAGAACAATTAAAATTTTCTTGAAAATAAATAAGTTTGAGATTAACGATAAGCTAAAGTGCTGCGAGAAATGACATTCTACTTAATCTTTTGCGTTAACGGGTTCATTATCTAATTATCTAATGACCAGACCTTTTTGCTGAACCCAGAATTTTTAACAAGAATTCGACTGCGAGACGTGGTGCTCTCCGCAATAATACATAGCTTAATATGAGCAAATCTCAGGAGCTGGTTTTTTTAGTGTCACTTCTTTCGGCAGAAAAAACACTCGAAAAAATCATAATTGTTTTTTTTTTTTTTAATAACTTTAGGGATTTTTCAAATATAATGTTCATATTAGAGGCGATGGACGTTGGCATCAAATGCAACATATCTGTGAAGTTTCAAGAGTGCCACATGAAATTAAAAATAAAAACGGCAGCATGCAGAATATCTGTCGCAGCTATTTTGTAACTTTAAGATTTTTGAAGTGAAACTTCTTTAGCGGCGGTTGGTTGGTTGGGAGTAAATCGGCAAATTCAACGGAAATTGCACACGGAAATGTTGCAACGGAAATGGTTGGGACGGAAGCAAGTGCTTCTTGAATCTGTGTTAATAATTTAACAAAAACTTGCTAATAAAAGGTTAAAGAATAACACTTAGAAAAAGGCCAATACAAGAATGAAAGTAGAGGTGAGTACATAGATAAAGAAAGGAGTAAAGGCAAAGGTAAAAATAAAAACAAAAACAAAGGTGCGTAAAGATAAAGGAAAAAATGAAGACCAGTGTAAATTTAAACATTTTGCTTATATATAGGCAAAGGTGAAAAGAGTATGTAGGAAGAAAATGATAAACATAAAAGTAAAAACAAAGATATATAAAGAAAAATATGAGGATGAGGATACCGATAAAAGTAAAGATAAAGATTGAGGAGGAAAGATTAAAATAAAGGTATTTTTATAGAGAAAAGGATATCCATAGATAGAGGCACAGAGACTCAATCTGGGAACTATTTTGTGATTTTAGAGATTTTCGGGATTATCGGGACTTATCGATATAATAATCAATATTTTTATCAATTTGGTTATCGATTATTTATCGATTTTGTTATCGATTATTTATTGATTTTGTTGTAGATTTTTTTATCGATATTTTTATCGATTTTGCTACCAATATTATTATCGATTTTTCTATCTAAATTTTTATCGAATTTGTCATCGATTTCGTTTTCGGTTATTTATCGATTTTGTCATCGATTTTGTTGTCAATTTTGTTATCGATTATTTGTCGATTTTGTTATCGATATTTTTACCGATGTTTTAATCAATATTTTTATCGATTTTGTTATCGATATTTATATCGATTTTCTAATAGATTTTGCTACCAATATTATCAATTTTGCAATGGGAATTTTCATCGATTTTTATCGATATTTGCACGGTTAGCCTATATCAATGTAAACTATAGCTTCTTAAGCTGGCATTTTAGGGTACTATTTTATATACATATATATAAGGAACATTTGAAATTTAGGGGGGGCTCGAGCACCCCCCGCCCCTACCTGGCTACGCCCATGTATGTACATACATGTGTATTTTTAATTTATTGTAAATGAATTCCTTACTATTTACTTTAAGTGCTTAATTTTTTTAATACATATTTTAAAAGTTTCGATATATGTATGTATATTTAATTAATCTTGATAAGATATGAATAGTAAATACAGTGAAAGCTCCCATAAGCGGACACCAATGGTCACCTACTTTTTGTCCGCCTAGGACAGATGTCCGTTTATGGAAATTTCGGAAAAAATAGATTCAAATTCAAATTTTAAAAATTGAAATTGCGGGTTTCTAAATTAAAATAGTATTTATTCTTCAATGGACAGAAACATGGTGAATTAAAAATAAGTTCAAATATATGGCGTTTCCTTTCCTACCGACAAATCTCATTGCCCATTGGCAACGACAAGGCAACACTTTTCTAGAAAAGAAAAATATCTCTGAATATGGACTATGTTCTTGTGTACCTACATATGCATACGTTTGTAGAAGCGCAAGAGGCAACATTTGACTAAAAGGAAAAACAAGATTGACCGTTTGTTATAGCTTCGGGAGATGGGGAGATTTTTCTTTATAACTGGACATTTTTGAGTGGCCGCGTCAGTTTATCGGATAGCCCGTATATGGGAGAGCATTTTGTATGAAAAAAAAAAAAAAAAATTGTTCGTTCCTAAAAATGTGGCCGCTTATAGGAGATGTCCGCTTATTAGAGCGTCCGTCGATGGGAGCTTTCACTGTAAATAAAATTAAATAAGGAAAACAAATGCGAGAGGTCTTTTTGCATATTTTGTTTGTTTTTAATTCATATTTTTGAGTTTTTAGTGCACACTATACCTATGCGCCTAATTTCGATTTTTAGTGCATAAAACTCCGGGCCCTACTGATAATAAATGTTCGATATTGTCTAAATTTCATACGCCATGGCGCGCCATTTTGTTTACACAACCTCCGTATCGAGTTTAGTTATTAAAATATGTACATACATATGTACCTCTGTATTATACCTAACAATACAATTTTCGGTCCTTTTTTAAACTTTCCGCATTTCAATTACGTTAATTTAAATGGAAACAGCCATATCAATCCGATTTATGCGACTAAATGAAATGTTTTTATTTAGTTGAAATTAGAGGTGTGGCAAATTTTAATAGTTACCTACTGGTGAAATAACAAATACAATTGCATTATAGACGAAACAAAATTACAAGTGAATTAAAGCACGAAAAACAAATCAACATGCCGCACACATTCGCACTTCGCAAATACCTAAACGCATACAGCCGTTTGCAAAGGAATTCAAACACACACATCCATCCGTATGTGCAATATTACGAACGGTACATGCGCGCAAATATGGAGTAAATTTCAATCAACAACAAACACAAAAGCAATAAAAACATGAAGGCAAAAACTACCACCAACCAACACACCAAAGCAGCAATTCGAATTCGAATTGAACACGCCCCTGATGGCGATGATGATATAGAAGAAGTTGAGCGCAAGCAGCAACAAATAAACGTGAAAGGGCGTATTTTAATATAAATATACGAATAAGGTAAATGAGAAATAAATATGAAATATAAACGATCGCACACACACACACACACATAGATATATTCATGTACTTGAAAAAGCGCGCACACTTGGGGCATGCGATTATTCTGATTGAAACGACGCGACGTCGGCAATGCCGGCCATATGTATAACGACGACTCCGTACTCGACACAGACGGCAGCAATAAGCATCATTACTACCGCGCGCCTCCTGCCCATCTAGTGTGAGAGTAAGATAGCGTTAAAGGCGCTTACCTATGAGTGAAAAAGAGAGAGAGAGCGAGCGCGCGCGTGAATGATATCAACGCGACTGCAATGTACTATTTAGGTATATAACGTATGCAGAATACACTTGGCGTATCAAGAGAGAGCGCATTTTTATATTGAAACGATACAATTGTAATTCCACCACCTGCCAGGCGGCGGCCAGTAGCAGCGCCACCAACAACAGCACCTGCAATAACGGCGCAACAAAACAACCAACCCGCAAAACAACGCGCAACAAGCAAACCGGAGGCCGCGCGGTGAGCGCGCACTCACCAAACAAGTTCAACGATAAAGAGCAGAGCGCACAGCTCATATGTACAAAGCGAGCGCTCCAATAGCAGTGAAAATATTGTGTTAAAGAAAATACAGAAGAAGAAGAAGAAGAAGAAGAGGCAGTAGTAGCAGCAACAGAAATATAGGCAACAGTATCAATAAAATGCTACATGCTGTGGTTGTTGGTCGTATAGCTGTAGTGGCAGACGGGCGATTGAACGCCGCATGCTGCACGCGGATTGGCTGCGTCTCTAAACTACAAACAACAACAAGGAACAATAAAAATCTGCTTAATTATTGCGCGCTGCAACTGTGTGAGTGTAACAATACCAATTTACTGTTGCTGTTGTTGTCGCACTGATTTTCCTGTAGTTTGCGCGGGGTGGTGGCAGGCGATACGAGGCGCATTGCCTATAATGAGCAGCTGGTTGTTTAGCGAGCATGTGAGCGGCCAAAGGCGTGTTGTTGATATCTAATAAGAAAAATGTTTCAAGCTGCAGCATAATTGAAATTGCTGAAACGGTAATGGAACAGCACTGAGCGCGCCGAGTACAAGAGAGCTGAAACGAAACGCAGAAAAGCATAGGGACAATCAGTGTTTCGACGCGCGCTGCAATGAACTGAGTGGCATTTGGCACAAAGATTGTGAACTGCGGCGTAGTGGCTACAATTTCAATAAGAATTGATACTTTTGTTGCTCTTATTGGGCTGCTTAGACCAGCGCGCGTTCGTTTGTTTTCTTTTCGCTGTTTTCTTATAGCTTTATATATATATCAGTTATGCGCGCGCGCTCTCTCTCTCCCTCACACATGAGAATGCGCTCTCCTTCATATGCACGCGCTCACTCTTATTGCTGTTGGCAATCAGAATTTTCATCAATTAACGCTGCCGCTGCGGGCAGCCAACCGCGCGCGCTTATCCCTTTACCGACAATCCAGCCGCGCGGCGAAGCGGCCTACTGTCGTTTATATATGTTCTTTTATTTTCATTTGGGCGTTTGTTGTTGTAGAAGGTTGGGTGGCTGGCTGCGTTTTCATTGCTATCGTTTTACCCTTTTCCACCCTGTCGTTAAGGTTGTTTTGCGCGTCCGTCTTGTTGATTTTTTTTGGCTCGCATATCCGTACTCAATTCCAATTTAAATTGTGTGCTGTCGCGCCATTGCCACTGGCGTTGGCGCTGGCGCTGCGGCTTCCACTGCAGTCGTCGCCATCATCTTCGAATCAATTCGAATTGAATCGTATCGGTGTTTTCGTGCTGCTCGGCGTTTCGTTGCTCCACCAATTTGATGCTCTGCAGTCGTTTCGCTGTTTCGTCGTTGCTCCGCTTAGTCGTTTTGTATGGTCATTCTCATTCGTGTCTGGATCGTTGCCGCTCAAGCAACGACGTGTGATTTGTTTTTTCGTCAGCGGGTTATTTGCAAATTTTGTTGGATGAATTCCGATTTTACTTAACGCGCACGCATGGCATATCGTGGAAAAAAGCTTTTGGAAAGTGTATTTGAGAAAAAAAAACCCTTAAGTGATCGGGTTTGAGACAGTGAGTGGGAAATTTAATAAAAATACTAAGTAAAATAGAAATATTGAAACTAAAAACAGCAACAACCGTCTTCTAAAAGACTGTGAGAGGCAGCGAGAGGGATACGCATTGATAAGTGATAAAAAATATCACCGAAAAAAAAAATACAAAAAATGTGTAAGAAGTGAGCGTTGTTGCTTGTACGTAACAGTAGATAAAGGGGAAATAGTACTCAAAATCAAACGGTTATAGTGATCATTAAAGTGTAATGCGTCAATAACAAATAACTCCCCATGCGCAGAAAACAAAAAATAAAAGTGTTAAAACGAGCGTAAAACAAAGTTAAAAAGAACAAAACTTAGTGAAAAAAGTGTTGGTTAACCTTAACAACATTTAAAAGAATTTTTAAGTATTTTTCAACATTACAAAAATTTTTGCGAGCTGAAAAACTCCAATGCAAAACAATACAAGTTACCAAAGCAGAGCAGAAAAAAATTACCGCCCGCCGTCAGCATCCTCATCGACGCCGCCTTCCCCTACATGTCCGCTGATGCAGCGGTGGTACAAC
>NW_016161196.1:20477-50189 GCF_001687245.7 Rhagoletis zephyria
TACGTCGCGCAGCTTCATTGCGCAACGCGTTTGTAACGGTACACTGTCGTGTAATGCAACTACTTGTTATTGCTATTGTTAGTGTAACTAACGATCAATAGTCGCTGCTGATCGTCAACAGCTAGCAACGATGTAGACAACACAATTTTACAATTTATTTATGTGAAAGTGCCTGTGTGAGTGCGTTGTTTTTGTGCCATTTATGTATGTTTTGCAACGTTCACAAATTGACATACGCAAATTGACAATTCATCAAAACGGTTAAATAAAAAAAAAATATACTTATACATATACCTATGTACATATTTATAAAGCTTCAAGTGTGACCATTTGACTACATCGCTGCCCGTACGTTTACATATATTCACACTACATCAAGCAACCGTTCTTCGAGTTTACCTACGCGGCCTATCAATCAGCAAACACCTGTTTTGAAGCGATTTCGAGTGAGTGAAAAAAATCATAAAATACATAAATTTATACAAGAGTTATTCATTTATTTGATTGCAAAAAAAAAAACTACTTAGTGAATGTGTATTAAAACTCGTAGAAAAAATTAAAAAAAAGAAACACACACATAAATATAGCAAAAAATACTACTCTATAAATGCAATTATATAATATGGATTGTACTGGCCGCCGTTCAAATAAAAATGAACATGATTCGAATTTAGGTGACGATTTGGTAAGTGGTCTTTGTAGACTGTATTGAGTTTGTGAGGAGAATTCCCTGAAAAGTTTCCAGGGGTTTGAATTTCTTGTTTGTTGTATGTACATACATGTGGGTGTTTCCATGAAAATGTAAACCGAAAATGCAAGTACAAAAAATAGTTCCAAATCGATTTATGTACATACATACATAGATATGTATCAGGGTCATTTCCAAACAAAGTGGTATTTTTTTGTCCCCTCTTCTTAAATTTTTTTTATGGACCTAAAAATAAAAAATCAAAAACAGCGTTATACGATCCAAATAATAAGCTATCAAAGCTTTTTTTTTTTATTATTGTAATCCGTTTTGTTTTCTTTTGCGAACGGTATTTCTTTGATATAATTTACTTACGCCATATAAAAAAATTTGTCCCCGCTCAAGTTATTCGATAACATGCATGAAGCGTGTCGAATAACATAGGGATATATATGTATAGGTTTGGTTTAATATGCATAAACTTTTTTTTTGTAAACCTGTGTAATCAACATGGAAAAAAGTTTAAACAAAGAAACAATGAAAAAGGCGTAACTGTTTGGGAATGACCACCTTAAATTTCATAGTTTTATTCTAAGTACGGCTAAATATTTCCCGAATGTCATCCAGTGTTTTATGCAAAAAACACTAAAAATAATGTCAATTTATTGCTTAAGGAGTTTCAATGTTTTTGTATTTTCGTGAAATAAGTTTCTTAAAAAAAAACAACAACAAAAAATGTGAAATAAATATTTTCAGAATGTCACTTTTAGGTGAAAAAGGATTTTTTATTTAAATAGCATATTTCTCCAAAAGTGTTGAAATGACGTACATGTGAAATTGTTGTCGAAGAAAGATTAAACAAAAAGCCTGCCACCCAAGAAAACCCATGACATGAAACTATGAAAAATGTTATGAAGAAGGTGGAAAAAGCTTCAACATTAGCTTGTGTGATAAATGAGTTTCAAAATGCATTTAATTTTAAAAATCAGTACAGTGCTTATCGGTTAGCATACTTTTTTCTAACCGTTTCTAAACTTATTTATTCCCTTAGCAAAAGTGACATTCTCGAAAATATATTACAAAAATGCAAAAATAAGAAAAACAATTATCTTTTGAAGAGTCAAAAAGCAATTTCGTATGCTGAACAAATTTCCACGTCAGTAAACTATGCAATGTACACTTTGTTTGGAAATGACCCATTTGTATATTGCTGCAGCGTTTCCAATAACCATCACTTTTCGCCGTAAGTAGGTACGTTAATTACAACATATGCGGGCTGTGTTTGACGTAATCATAAGCGGATCCAGAGATAAGAGATATGTGAAGTTTATATGGGAGGTACCTCACCCCCTTTTCAATTACCTGCCACTTTTCGTTGTAAGTTCGGTAGTCATAACATATCGTCGCTCGAATAAAGAAACAGTGTAAATGCCACATACACTATTATTCGATAATTGCACCATTGGATAGACANCGTAATCTATTAGAAAAATCTTTAGTTTTCTTAAATATCTCTTTGGCTGATTTGTTTCACATTTGGCATGTTTAGTTAAACCGTAGTAGGACATAGATTTACAAAACAATTAAACCGCCGTGGCGCTGATGTCAAAATAAAAACTACGTTCGACATAAAATGCATGTTTTCTTCCCGTTAAAAGTTCTTGCGAGAACAATATTAACAAAACTTTTTCAATGGGAATTTGAGTAACGTAACTTCAGATAATTTAGCTGATTAAACATAAAGCAGAAAAGATTCTTACATTTCAAAACTTGGAAAACTAACCTTAAACCTTTCCAATATTACTACAAAAGCTTTTTTTCCAAATAGTCTTGCCCAATTCGCAGAGTTTTGCAATTTTATAATCGAAGTCAAAATCCAATTCTGTTTTTTGTAGCGTCACGCCAACGCGTAAGTTTACTTCTATATATTTAAATCGCTACTACCAACAGTTGTAATTTTTTTTTACTGAATAAGGGACCATTTAATTGCTATGCAAATCAGAATAAACCTTTAAAATTTTTACGTTTTTATAATTTTTTTATTAACATTTTGTATATGTTTGTATTATTAGAATAAATATTGGGCGCTTTTATAAGACGTAGCTCTATTTGCCTTAGAAACGCACAGTTGAGTATTTACGCTCAGCTCAACAGTTGGCAACTTTCCGCCATTTTTTCCCGCGGAAAATTTTTACGCTACCTGAACTCAACGTGTTGGGCTTAGCATAAACAGCTGATCGAAAGCACTTACGCCGCTTTGTTAGGTGGCAGTTGCAAACAAATTTATTATATTTTATATTACTGAAGTGATAAAAAGTAACTAAAATATTTTATAATAATACTACGTTTCTAAATATATATTTTTAAGATGTTTGCTATATAATTTTACACTGTTTAATTCATTGTAACATTAAACGATTTTTGCAACACGCCGGCCGCTCAGCGTTGAATTCTAAATAGTTTCGGCGCCACTATCTCTATTTGTTGCAATTTCATTTGTTTACATTTATCAGCTGTTCATTTGGCAGCATATTCATCAAGCCGTTTCTAAGACGTAATTGTTGTGTTCAACAGTTGCCAGCAGTTTCGTAGCAGATGAGCTAAACAGCTACCTCTTATGAACGCGACCATTGTATGGAGGAAAAATCTGTCACATCCGATATGTCACGTCCGTTATAACATTTTAATTTAAAATAAAACCAGCAACGAATTGCTTCTGACTAATTGGTTATTTTGACTTTATTCTTTATTTAAAGAATGTTTAAAAATAGCAAACCTCACAGGATTCGCAGAGTTTTGCTTATTTTTACATGTACTCTGAAACCACTTCTGCTGTTGTCCCGTCCGTTATGACCTCTTCCTGGTCGATTTTCAAGACACCAGTGTTTGAAGCGCAACCAATTTTTTTTTTTTTTATCAAACAAACGTTAGATACTGCCGTTTAACTCTAAAGTCGTACGAATGTCAAATCCGTTCATCATGAAAACATTCAGCCGGACCTTATTGTTACGAATTTAAAAAAAAAAATACTTTTTAATTGGCACACCATCTAAAAACGTGAAGTTGGTTGAAAAATTATGAAATGTTAAATTTGAGATCGCTTGGAATATTATGTAGAAGCTCCGCATTAAGCCAAAAGTCTTAGACACCCATAAATCGTCTTTCCCAAGGCAACAAAAATTAAAAAAAAAAAATGTTGTGCGGTAAATGTTAAAGCTGTTTACGATAGTTTGGTTTGAGCTGACTACGAATTATGTAGATAGAAAGCTTCCATCAGGTTAAGGTGTAAAAAAATGGTGTTTTTGGCACTGTTTGAAAAGCTTTAGCGATAAATATCTATCAAAAGTAGTTTTGAAAGCAGTGATGGGTAGAGAGAGCTTTTACTCTGCACGCGACTATACAGAATGTACAGGTGCCGATCACCGCTTTAAAGTTGTGCGCATCAAAGTGAATGTCGTGCTGTCCAAACGAAGAACGTGTCAGCTGACACGATCTACATATCTTAAGCAGGGTGCATATGCGATAGATCTACCTCTTATTTTTTTTTTTATTTGACGATCTACCGCACAAGGCTTGAAATCTACCGCATCTTAAGGTGCACAAATTGTTTCGTTTTGTCTGGTAACTTTTATTCAAAGTACTGACATTTTTAACAACATCGATTAAATGAACATCGGACGGATTAAATACCCGGCGCAAGTATTAAATATATGTATATGTTTTTCAACTTTCCGAAAACTACCGCTACATAGTAAGCAGGTGTGGTTTTACCTCTATTTCAAACATCTGCGATAGAACGTTCAGTTAGATATAATGAGATAAACTTATATAGTCATATGTGGGCGGTATCCCGTTAGTTCTTTTCAAGCGATTGTTGTTAGCATCAATTTTGAGTAAATTGGCGTCCATTAATTTCGAAATATCGAAGTTTCAAGCATTTCTGAAATTTACCGTACATGTTAGTCGAACGGTTACCGAGATACATATATGTGATCATAAGTGGGATGTGACACGCCCATTTTCCAAAATTTTATCATATGCATATTTCTTGCAAAATAATTATTGCAAGCATCAATTTTGAATAAATTAGCTTTAGTATATACAATAATAATAATATACATAGTAGATTGTCGCTTACACATATGTTAGTGTTTGGCCGAGCTTCTCCGCCGATTTGTGGCGTGCGCCTTGATGTTGTCACACAAAGGGGAGTGACCTACAGATTTACGCAGACTCCGAACGGCGATTGCATTTTTATGAGAAGCTATTTTTCATGGCATAAATACACTGGGAGGCTGTGTGCCAAGTTTGTGAGAAATTGGTGGAGCGGTACCAAGATATACACATGTAATCATAAGTGGGCGTGGCTACGCCCATTTTCCCAAAAGTTTGTCATATTCTTATTTTTCACCTAAAAATTATTGTAAATATCAATTTTGAGTGAATAAGCTTCAGTAATTACTAAAATATCGCAGTTTTCATATTTGTGAAAACTACCGTTATAAGGGAGGTAGGCGTGGCCCATTTACAATACACATACCAAGTTTCGTTAAGATAGCTCAATTTTTACTCGAGTATACTCGAGACGGATGGGGGGACATACAGTAATTGCTTAATCGATTTATTTTTTAATTCTGGCCATTTATGTATAAATTTGTCTATATCTATCTCAATTCGTGTTGCCTCTTACAAACCACCGTTATGTGAACAAAGTTATAATACCCTTGTGCACAAGTGCGCTCGGGTATAAAAATATTTACTCATCGAACTCCCAAGCGGTGATTTCCTCTGAAAAAGTATGAAATTTAATTGAAAATAATAAGCGCAAAAAGTAATAATAATAATATCAATAAACTCTTAACTGGCTTTTTTGTAGTGAGTGTGAATTATAACGATAAATAAATTCAATTAACTTTTCTCATTAAATTCGATTGCAAGGGTAGAGGAGAGGGCAAGTGTCGGCAAAATTGTTACTGCGTTATGGCGAAACAGTATAGGAAATTGAAAAAAAAACGCCATTGGATACATGCGACTTTATGTGCATTTATTTGCCTTCACACATGCACATACTATTTGTATTCAATTAAAGTTTTTCAATGACTAAGTATTCTCGAAAGTCATAAAAAAGTCACACGGACAACTAAATAAGTATGTAGGTATGTTCGGCTAAATGTGAGAAATCAAAAACTCGTCACGTTATTAAGTCAATATCGAACCAGTTTACATACCTAAATGCCTATGAATGTATAAAGTTTGTACGAGTAGGTATGTATGAATTTTTAGTTAGCGTGTAAATAAACCCTTCAATGGGATGCCTTCAACAATGAATGAGATTTTTATTTTCTTTCACTTGCTAAGAAGATATCAACACATCACAACTTTGACGAAATTTTTTTGCACCCCAAAAAAAAAAACCTGCCGGAAATGGTTAGTCGATGTTCAGACGCGGAAACTTTTGTTGCGGCAACTCGAAGCTTGTAGGGGGGAGAACAACGAGGAAAGGGGATGGATACCGAGTTTCCCCGTATTCGGGCATCATGCTTTGCGCTCTCTTTCACAGCTGACAACAACAATTGCGTACAAAAGAGTTGCTGTGTGCGACTGCAAAGGGCAATACCAAAAGACAAATCGCCGATAATAAGCAGCTCGAGTTTCGGTGTCTGAACGCAGACTTAGGAATGGGTGGAGAGCGTGTGAGACAGGTAATTTCGTTCATACACTCTGCGCCGCTTGAATAGCGCACTCTTCTGATCCTTTAATATTCATACATTTTTTATAAAAATATCGTCTATGTAGAACAAAAACTGCGTATTTAATATAACTACGATTTTCACACTTTTTACATGAACAAGGGTACGCTATTTAACACAGTGGTCTTGAAGCAACCATAGCTATGACTAAAATGCCAACCAAAACGGCTTACATAACTGTCTTTGTACATAATCATAGATCAAAATTTCGTTGAAAATAAAATTCCATCTGCTCCTATGCTTAAAATATTATAAAATGTTGATCTAGAACTTTCCAAATCCAGTTATATAATCGCGAAGGTCTATGGTAATATAATTATAACACTTTCTTATATTATAAGCATAAAATATTTTAACTTAGTTATTCAAGAGATAATATTACATAATTGCATATTTTAATAATTCTTATTGCATAAATTTTATAAATTTACAAAGTCAATATAAAATATTATTTTATATAAATTCATATGTGTTTTGATGAAAATTCAACGACAGTTTTTTTTTTAATTGATTATATATTTAGGGTCGTCAATCGAATTAACTTTATAATTGAGCCAAAATCTTAAAAATACGCCATGAATGGATTCTCCAGCTTGCTCCGACCACATTCCGAAGCCGTCGTTGCCTAAAAAATGCAGACAATGTTCCAAATGATTTAGAAGCACGTGAATTTTTAATGTTTCCGACATTTCTGTGCTTCGGAAGGCTTTAGCGAGTTTACTTACATGATTTTTTAATTCTGACCCAACTGACAAAGCAGTCAACCCATTGGTGGAGTTTTTTTCACTCAATACATTTAAGGTATGTGCTCTCCCTTGTATAACTTTTGGATGGCTGGTTGCCCGAGCAGTGAGCCAGATATAACAAGAGCATGAACTTGTTCTTGTTTCTTTTGTCGAATCTTCATAGTTAGGCATGTTTGGAAGAGGCCGCGTTGCATTTGGTATATCCTTATCTCGGTCACAGAGAACCCTACGACATGTACCACAAATGCCTAATGGGAACTTCGAATTGGTCAATCTAAAATTTTCACTAACGTATTTTTTAATAAGACACTCCAATTTTCCGGTTATATTAAATTCTGAAGGTTTTGACGATCCGAATTTAATCTTTCTCCCACAAGGCGCGCACACTTTAAATCTGTTCTCTTCGTGATTACACTTATGTTGCGGATGACTTATAGAAGACATGATGTGCAATCAAATAGCTTACACCAGAAATATTATCATCGAGAAAAATACTATCTGTTTTTTTTTACACTAATATACAAAACGATAACTTTAGAATACTCTGTTGAACAAGAAATACTAACAATTGCAGTTAAATTTTTTCCAAATTTTCATTTGACAATATTTTAGGCATAGGAGCAGATATGATTTTAATTCCAACTGCATAATGGTGTATGGGTGCCTTCCAAAACAGGTATGCAAGCAGTTTTGGTTGGCATTTTAGTCATACCTATCATTGTTTCAAGACCACTGTGTTAAGTGACCGGCGGCGCACAGTATACGATTTGGGAGTGTCGATGTATCAAATCATAAATGTCTCGATAGGAATATGATAAAAATATTCGTTCGAATGTTGGCATAATGGACGCCAAAACAAAAAACACTTGGTTTTTGGTTTTACGGGCTTTCCTTGTAGATATTCAACCAAGGAATTAAAATTTGCTGTCAACAGTTGACTAAAAATCTTTTAGATGCTAATTTTTTAAATTGAAAAGATGCACATAAATTTTCAACTTTTTAATCAGATTATTTTTGAGTATGCAGTTTTGCAACCCCTTAAATTCTGGTAAAACAAAGTTCAAATTTTAAGTTGTTATCAAATTGCGTTGACTTTTGGTATTTTTTTTGTCGACGGTTCTAGGCATATTCTTCCATGCAAAGTATGCTCGATTTTATTTTTTTTTTTATATGGAAGAAAATGCCTAGCACCGACAAAAAAATGCCCAAAAATCAACGGTGATTAACATTCATCTTAAACTTGCACTTTATTATACTAAAATAGAATGGGCTACAAAACTGCATATGCAAAATTTTTTAAAAAAATATTATTAACTTATACACTGCCAGCCACTTTAATAGCGCACCCTTTTGTTGCTTTTTTCGTATGAAATTTGATGATCGAATTTACACAGTTTTTGTTATAGAATATGCTGTATTTTTATAAACAATTTATGAATATTAAACAAACAAAAGAAAAACTGTCAATACTGATTATCAAAAGGTTGCGCTATTTAAGCGGCGCGGAGTGTACATACAAAGCGTTGCATGCTGTGGGATCGAATTTGGAATCAACTTGTTTCGAGGGAGCATATACTACGTACATACATATATACTTATGTGTAGCGTGTGTTTGTGTTAGTATCTATAATCCTCACCTTGTTTGCATATCATTTTGTCTTTCGTCTGTCCAATTTCTAAGATTTCTTTTGATTTAAAATCGCACTTGTTTTTTGATCGCATATGTGAATTAATTGTTCAAATATTTACATTATTTGTTAGTGAGCTAAATGAATATTAAATGGTATATCTTTCCTTATCCCTAAGTACGTACGTATTTATGTAGCCGGCCGTTTGAAGAATGTCTCCAACAATGCTTTGTGCCTTAACAGCTTTCGGTTGGTATTGTTGTTGTTTTTGCGATTGGAGTCTGTTGTATTTTTTTATTATTATTACCATGCTTGAGTTCGTCGGCATGTTGTTGTAATTTCTTTATAATTTGTTGTATTGTTTTTTTTTTTTGCTAGCAGCAGGTTCTAAGCGGGTTCACAAAACGCGGCTAGTTGTCTGAGTCTTATTCAATGATGCCAGTTGGGATAATTCTGGTTGCTTACTTTCATTCTCAGATGCATTTTACAATGCTGTGAACAAAAAAACTTTGGTGTAAAATCTTCTTGTAAAATCTTCTACATAAGAAATGTGATTTTATTGCTCCTTCTTCGCTTTTCCCATGGCGTTTTTCATCAAGCGCTTACTTTCATATATTTTGTTTAATAAAAGTACAGTTTATTCCCTATTTTTTATGATTTAAATAAAAGTATGTACCCAACAGTTTCCCAGTCAAAGGTGTGTATTATTCACGTCATTGTTTGTTGACTAAATTCATTACTTGTTAACAAGTTAAACAGGTGTTAATTTTCAATTTCTTTAATACAGGCATGGGAATCTTACGCGTTTTTAATTTGAGAAAGTATAGAGAATTTATTGGGAAAGCAGTGATGACGGTTTGTTTATATTTCTCAGCGTATTTTAAATGTAGAGGTACTTTTAAATGCACAAATTTATTAAAAAGCAGTTAAGTTTCATGAGTTTGTTGCATAAGTCTTTTGAATTTACTCTATGACTCTTAAAGGTCAATTCTGGCCAAGTTAGTTGCAAAACTTTTTTAAGGCAATTCGAGAGATCCGAGTTTCGAGTTGTGGGCAGCGGCATTTTTTTCTTTGTTTTTAATTTATTCGTTTTGTTTCGTTTTTTTTTAATCTTTAGATCTTATTGCTTTAAAAAGAAAAATGTATATCGTTTTAATTTAATTAATTTTTCTAAACTTACATTTTTTAAATGAATTTTTTTTAGTGAAATTTTCTTATAATTTTTAGATTTGATTGTTTTAAAAAGAAAAATATTTTTATAATGTTATTTCATTTTCAGAGACTTATGTTATTTTCTATTTCACTATTTCTTTCGTTTTTATTTTTTTATTTAATTTCCTTTAAATTTTTAGGTTATATTGCTAAACAAATTTTAATTTCATTAAATTTTTAGGAAATTAACTAATTTTTCAATTTAATTTCTTCTTCTTTTAAGTTAAATTTTAGAGTTTAGTGTTAAAAAAAAAATTATTTTATAAAAACTTTAGAAACTTCTTTTATTTATTTGTTTTCTTTTTTTAATAACTTTTTATTTTAAAGTAAAATTTTGTTTTAATCTTTTGTTTAAATCAAATTAATTAAATTGGCGTAAATTTTTACAAAATTTATTGCCAAGAGACCAACAGAATAAAACTAAGACCACCTCATTAGCAGATCTTTCAATTATACTGAGAAAATAGTTTAGTTACGTCAACTAAATATGCATCTCTCAACAAATGATTTGGTTAGATGTATATAGTTACCAAATCCGATGTTGAGGGAAATATATTAAGCTAACTTTTTTCTGAGTGTAGTCTTACGAACGACAGAAGAGAGCTTTCAAAATAGTTGCTAGAATTGACAAAGCTCTCTCGAAAGACTGGGTTGAGTTGAATGACAATGGCCAGAATTGCCCTGTTAACCAGTAAGTAAACCTTCTTTGCAGATTTTAGAATCAAAATTCTCTTTCATTGTAGAATTTTACTCTGTTTGGACTTTAAAAATTTTACTTTTATTATCTCGAGCAAGAAGCACTTATTATTTTTGCTTTATCTTTCAAGTCGAGAGCTTTAATTGGGAACAAAGGTTTCGCTCAACAATTGTGGAGGAGGTATGGCGCAGGGGAATGAAATCTAGCCGTAGATCCCTCAACATTTTCACGGACGACTCTAAAATGACAAAGGAAGTGCGTGCCTGGTAATGCCAAGAACTGAACGTCAGGCGGGTAGTAAGGCTACCTGACCAGCGCAGCATATATCAGATTAAGCTAGCTTAAAAATTCAAGTCAAAAATACTTATGTAGACGCCGTAGAAAATGTTTGCGTTATGATTTTGCCAAACCGAGCTTTTCTCGGAATTTTCTTGCGGTTCTTAGGAAATTTTTCGAAATTTTCGGGACTCATATTTTAGTTTTAGAGATTTTTTGGAACTTTTCCGAATACTTCATGTTTAATGGGATTATTTAGAGACTTTGAGGGATTTTTCAGGAATTTTTAGATTCAGAAGTAAATTTAAGTCTTATGGATGCCTAGAAAAAACTATGATCCACTTTTTCGGAATTTCAAGTGTTTTATTTTTCAGAGTTTTTTGGGGCTTTTCCGAAATGTTTGTGCTCAATTTTTCGGGATCTTTCACGTCTTCCTGGATTTTTACGAGACCTTTCGAGACTTTTTCGGAACCTCTCGGGATTTTTCCGGGAACTTTCAGGTCCAAAGGGCCAAAGGTATTATTAGGAAAATTTTTACCTGACTAAACGGTCTACTTTTATCACGATCCCAAGTTTTTTCTTCTGCGGAGTTCTTTTGGGGCCTTTACGAATTTTACGTGTTCTATTTTGCAAGCTCATTCGGATCTTTAGGGACTTTTTCCAGACATTTTGGAACTTTTCAAGAGATTTCAGGTGCAAAAATAAATCAGTACAATATCTTAAAAATAAAAATTACCGGTGAGTCTCTACCCAAAAATATCTGGAAACTTTTACCGCTCATAAGTAGAACTGAAAGCACTGCTGAATTTCATCAAAAGCGTCGGCGTCCTAAATGATGTCTATTTTAGATCATAACGGTTCGAACTCCCTCTGGGTTATCGCTATGGACCGTAAGGCCAGCACAACGACCGTTTCGAAGTTTAAAATTTGTGCAGAATAAATTCATTTGAACCAGGTTATTGAATACGAAAACCCTTCCTTTTTCAAAGGCAAGTTTCATTAATAGATGAACTCTTCCTCTTTCTAAATATACAGCTGATGATCACCCACTTCAAAGTGATTTGCCAAAAATATGAATAGTCAAGAAAGTAATTAAAAAAAAACTAGTATGTATGTAACTATATCTGAGTGAAATTGAATGTGGGAAAAGTACGCAGGCAATAGCTGCATAGTGCTGCATAGGAGGGACTGTCCGACGGACAGACATTTGCCCGCAAAATATATGCCACCAGACATGCAGCACGTGTTGCTGTTTCCGCTTTACGAAAATGATGTGGTACAGAGTTAGCGACGGCAAGCGGATGACGACAATCTGTAAATGAGAGCTCTGGGTATATGTATTGGAAACATTGATGGCATGAATGAAGTGAAGAATACATAAAAAAAGTAGAACAAGACACACACACATTGACGTTGACTGTTGAAGAAATTTTGAAAAAGAGACAATGTAGCACCGTTAAAAGTACAAGCGCGTTAGAAGTCCATTGGGTGAATAGGTACAAGAAGATGCTAGCAACAAAAACAAGCATAGACAATAGCAATGGGGATAGATTAGTTATAAACAAGGTAACTGATAGTTAAGCGTTGACTAGGCTAAAACGTCTAACCTTAATGTGTATAAATGTGGATACGTTAGATACATTAGACTGGTTCGAAAAAATCGACTACATACATAATTATTTTTTTTCATAATCCCTTGTGGAATTTTTTCGGGAGAGTGAAATAAGAGGCCTGTCAAAAGCGCAAACGCTGTAAAAAACTGTGTAATGATTTTTACCATAAATTCACTCCTACAAAAGTTAGCTAAGGTTAAAGTAAAAAAATCAAAAATCCTTTAATGATTTTGCTTACAAAAAAAATCAAAATAATAAAATTTTCAATATAAGTTTTAAAATTTTTCCGAAAGCTAAAAAAAGGCAAAGTTTTTTATAAGTGCGGGTTTAACTTTGATTAGCTTTTGGCGGAGAGAATTTATAAAAAATCATATGAAACTTCTTTACAGCCTTCAATTTACTTCGAAAATATAAACAAATTTTCTTCTATTACTTATATCGAAAATTCGCGATAAGCGACCTTTAAATCTTAGTACTAAGGGTTGCGCTTTTTACAGGCGTATGTTTTCACTATGCCGAATATTTGACAAGGTATTTTGTAAAAATTCGTTCTTTTTGAACCAGTCTAATGTAAATGCGTATGTATATTTATGAAAGATATATGCCACCGCATCGGTCTAACAATCAAATTCCAGTAAAACACATTCAGCATAAACTGTTTAACCCTCTCATGCCCGAATTAAATTGGGTGCGGGTAAAACTTTTTTGATCGCATATTATTTTCGTGTATGCTTTATATATGGACTAGTATAAATTTTAAAGGTCTATGGTTTCCAGTTTGATCATGATGAAATGTTGCTTATAAATGTTTACAAAGTTTTCTAACAAAAACTGAAACAAAAACATTAAGATTTGATGTTTTCATTTCGTTTTAATACATTTTGTAACCTAAACTCTGTTGTTTATGAAAAAAAAAATTTACTATGTGAATTTTTTTAAATGTTGCAGAACCATTTTCAGCAACATTTATCTTGCGGACAAGTAGTTACAACGAAAAAACGCTAAAAACTAATTGGTTGCATAATTATGGCATGAAATCTAGCCTTTTGCCTACACAACATTCCGAAGTGTCATTTAAAACAAGCCTTTAGAATAAATATTTCCAACGCCGAGATTTAGATATATTGAAACCAAAATGTCAATGTTGCCTATAGGCAATATCCGGCATGGAAGGGTTAAGCGAAGCCAGCGGTAAATGGAAAGAATCAATATTAAGTATGTATACACACATATGTATTTGTAGATTTAAATATATGTACATACATACATACAAATGAACGTACACACGCAAAGATAACTATATTAATTAAAAGATTTTTAATTTAAAAATTTGAATTTGTTGCCCCAGGGTCTATTTAGCGAGAACCACTTATCACAGTTCACGCGTATAAGTGTACATATCTATAATCATAGAATATAGTACATATGTACATACATGCATATAAACATACGGACACCATCGATTAACGCCAATTTTCCACTACTCAAGGCAACAGCCACAGTGACTTGCCATTCTTTTTCGAACGCCCCTTCAAATTGCTCTTCTCCTCATCAAATCGTTTTCCTATTCGCTCCGTTTAGCTATTTCGCTTTAAAGTTCCTTAGGCCTCTTGTATTTTCCATAGATCATTTGCTTAATTAAACAACCAGTCATTTAAATGCGCATTCAACACTCAATGAGCACTCCGATCAAATTGATCGCCGACCGCTGCTGATCGGCGTTTATCGTTCATTCAGTGTTTAGCGAATGGCATGTGATTAAATCTAAATTATACTTTTTCGGCATGATATTTCATCAATTTCATAAACATTAAAAACATGTGTGTAATTTACTTTCTATTTAGTAGAAAGGCAACAAGTAGCTATGGCTTGAGATTATTTCTTAAAATGGGCATGATTTTCATATTTTTTTAATTTTTAAATATCAAACTGTTTGTTAGCAGTGATTTACCCAGATGCTAATACCATTCCACTCAAAATTAATGACATTTTTAATTAAATGTGAAAATATATATAGATCCCAAAGTGAGATTACATCCAGTACTTGCTCTTAATAAAGGGTCACCAACATTATTTTCCTACAAAGGGAAGAATGAGGGGCAAAAAAAGGGCATTAAGAATTAAAGCTTAGATTTTCAAATGATTACACCGAATTAAAATTCAGCCGGATGAGCCAATTTTTCGGCCAGATCGTTTAAAGCAACAAAATAAGTAAGTTAGGGAAAATTTTGGGTGCTAATTAAGATATTTCTGTTCAATTAAAGTGTTAAAGACACACAATTTGAGATTTAAATTTATGCACATTTGTTTCATATTTCTTCGTATTTCTTTTGTAAACGGCTATAGCATATGTGAACGGACATAGATACATGTACGAAATCAATTTGTAATCTCTCCCTCCTCCATAGTTTGAAGGTTTATGTTGAGAGGATTATCAGATTTCATTCGGAGCCATTCATACCAAAGTGACTTACGCCATTTACTGTTCCGGCTGAAATTGTGGAGGTCTGATAGCGAGATCCCAAAAGCTTGAGTCTCCTTGTCTCCAAAACTGAACATTGCAATAGGAACTCGAGTCCTAACCGCAAATTTAATTTTGATGCAGAAACGAAGTTTTAACATCTAGGCGCTGCATCAAAAATATGATTTCGAAGGAAACAATTTCGCGTACGTTATTTTCGCTGTTAGGATTTGAAAAGGCGAATAGATTATTCCACTTCCTCTCTTCGAACCGACTACTTTTGCTGAGATCGTGGCCTCTACTTAAAATCAGACGGATGCAACATGCACACATATACATATGTACGTATGTAGACCTTTTCCATGAGAAATTGAGGATGAATAAGTTTTATTTTACTTACCAGACATTAGAGAACCTCACCAAAAAAGTTGGGGTTTTTTCACCGGAATTAATAAATCTATTTAATATTTAAAGACTTCCGTCAACATATTTCGGAAAAAATATTACTATTTATGTAAGCTGGACCGATTTAAAAATACCTCCAAAAACACATCCAAAACTTTGTTTTCAAAACATTTTTTTTATTCATCTCATATGTTGGAAGAGTTTAAGCTTAAAAGGTCTGGATAAAAATGTTTGAACATTTTATCAATGAAATTTAAATGAGAATTTTCAAGACCAGCTGACGTAAATCATATTATTTTTTCGAAACATTTTTGCGAAAATCTTAAAATAGAATAAATTACGTTTGTTCCACAAACTACTTATAGAAAAACTCGAGCAAAGTTCAAACTGTCAGCGTATATCAAATAAACTCTAAAACTTACTTGTGAAACGCGTATGTATGTGTAACTCGAAGTGGCTTCGAGTAGCTTGTGGAACAAACCTATTAATTATATAATTCCGAAGTATCGTTCTTTTTTTTGCAACGAGAATGATGCAGCCTAATACATACAATAATACATAATATACATACATACATACATACATATGTACATATGTATGTTCTTATATCATGGCTGATAAATATTTGCAAAACTTTCCTTCCTGCCAAACGTTTCACCTGGTGGTGTTCGCACAGCAAAGAAATTTGCATTCAATGGAGGTCGCTTTGATATGCCACCGTTACATCTTACCGCCATTACTGTTACCGTTACGGGTAGCAAATAGTGTTTAAGATACTACACCGGTGCTACCACCACATGTGTACTATTTCTGCGGATGTGTGCGCGTGCGTTTTGGATTAAAAGTGGATCGCGGCCGTGTGACGAGTGTCAATAATGGCGGTTTACGGTGAGCACACGACGCATACAACGCAGAGGGGGGGATCTCACTGACCGGTTTCCGCGTTAAAATACGCTGATGTTATTAGCGATGGTTGTTGTTATTATAGTTCTTTGGTTGATACTCCTCGCTTGCGGCGTACATATTTGTTTCAGAAACTCTTGGCAACAAACACGAGTTATGTATGAGCTTACGTGCATATATACAAAAATTCAGGTAGACATCCGCAAAAACGTACAGCACATACACATTAGGGTGGAGTGGGTAAAAAAAACATTTTTTCGATTTTGAAATTCTAATAGTGCGGAAAAGCTACGTAACATGATCACATTGAATTGTGTTTAACCGTTTTCCGGTTGATTAGGGATTAGGGATAAAATGGTGAACATACATCAACTAGATTCAGCTAGAGTCCGACCGATTTCTATTTTTTTTTCAGGTACCGATGCCAATGTCGATTACTCGGCTCATGGGAAAAGAATCGGCCGATGCCGATTCCATAAAAAAATACAAATACAGTGAAACCTCCCTTGGGCGGACACTCACCGTCAGTAATTTTTTGTCCGCCCAAGAGAGGTGTCCGCTCAATGGAAGGGAAGCTTATTTTAGAACTTTTTAATGTTTTAATTAATTGAATAGTCACTATTTCTTATTTGAATAAAATATATAGATATTACATCGTTCAAACAAAAATGTGCATGTATTTTTTCAAAAGTGCATATTTCATTTATGTGCGTAAGTACATATTAAGTAATAACAAAATAAAAATAAATATTACATTTCAGTCCATAAACTACATAAAACCATAGATTCATTACATAAAAAACTGGGAAATTGTCGATTGAGGTAAGTTTTATTTTTAATTTTTTTCAGTGTCAGTACCTTTTTCATCAATAGTTTTCATGTTTTTATCAGTAACAAAATCCAACCAGAAATCTAAATTTTCGGTCCATGTATTTATTATTATCTATTGTAATAAATTCATCAGAATTGGAATTGGATTCTCCAAGGGTTTCTGATAATTCAAATAACGAACCTAAACCACTGCGCAAACCAAACTAAATGTGTGCATAACAATCACATTTTGTGCGGGAAGTCCCCTTTTTCCATTTAGTAGTCCGCCTATGAGGAGTTCGCGTCCGCTCAACGGAGGTTTTTGTTTGATTTGTTATGAAAAGAAATCTTAATGTCCGTTGATAAGAGGTTCGCGTCCGCCCAATAGAGTTTTTGTATCAGTTTTATGCAAAATAACTGTCCGCGTCTGGCCAAGAGAGTGTCCGCTTAAGAGAGAGTAATTTGTTCCGAAATTTATACTTAAAACTTGGTATAGGAAAAAATGTCCGCCCAAGGGAGATGTCCGTCTAATAGAGGTCTCCGGTAGGAGAGGTTTCACTGTAAATGTATTAATTCATAAAATCAGTTAATTTAACGGAGTTAACTAAACAAAAGAAAAAAAAACCGAGTTAATTATTAATTAAATTTAATAATAAAAATTTCTAAACTTTTTAATCAGAACTTTGGTATGCGATTTGGCAGACCATTTAATTCTAGTATAATTAAGTTCAAGTTTCAAGCTGCTATAAAATCCCGTTAATTTCTGGCAATTTTTTTTTTCTGGCAGTGTTCTCCATATAAAAAAAAAAAAGGTCGAACATGTATGTACTTTTGTATAGTAAAACGTGAAACGCCTTCAGCAAAAAAACAATTATTTTGGTAAACTGTCTGCAAATTCCAAATAATCGACAAAGAATCAGCGAAAAAGGCCAATGCTCAATTTTGTGCCGATACCAGCCGATGGCGTCGGCCGCTATGGTGTAGTGGTAAGCAGTGTGCGCTTCCACTCCGCAGCACCTGGGTTCAAACCCTGGTCAAAGCAACATCGCAAAAAAAAAATTTAGAAAAAAGGTTTTTTCTTAACAGCGGTCGTCCCTCGGCAGGCAATGGCAAACCTCCGAGTGTATTTCTGCCATGAAAAACAGCTTCTCATAAAAATACAATCGCCGTACGGAATCGCCGTAAAACTGTAGCTCCCTCACCATTGTGTGACAACATCAAGGCGCACGCCACAAATCGGAGGAGAAGCTCGGCCAAACACTAACATACATATGTGTAAGCGCCAATCTATTATTATTATTATTATAACTAGCCGATGCCGATGCCGATTAATTGGTTAAGTTGAGTAACAAAGGGCAAAGCTATTCAGAATTTACAGAAATGCATAGAATTTTTTTTACATGTTGCCAGATTTTATGAAAACTTTTTAATTTTCATTTATATTTTTCAATTTACTCAGACCATTTCATGCGATCCTGCTCATGGAACCGCGGCAAAATATTTTGGTTTGAGTTATTAGAATAATCAAATTGTATGATTCGTTTAAAGAATGAGAACCGATATTTCCTTGTATGGAGCGTATTGGACAATCTGACGTACCACATATGTACATTAGAACGCACCACCTTATGAGCAAAAATTAGTGCACAGTCCATCGCTGTATCAAATTAGTGTTTTGCAAGGAAATTTCGAAAACAATTTGTTTTTTTTTTCGAAGACCTAATGTTTACTTTTTTCGGTCACACCTGCATTTTTATAAAAATATTTCTTTAAAATAATCGAAATACTGTTTGAGTAATTTTTTTTAGAGTTTTCATGTACTACAATTAGGTTGGTTTGGCTGGGAGGAACTGAGATCCGGTGAGTGGGAACTATAATGGGACACATGAGATCAATGAACTCTGGAACAAAACAAATTTTCTCCTCGAGACAAGAACATCAATATACTTTAATGGCGTTTTCTTTTCTACTGAAATATGTTACCTTCTCAGAGCCCTCTATACACAAATACTAAGGGGAGGGCAATACTTTTGACAGAAAAGAATATTCCATAAGATCCGAAAGCACATGCCGAAGGTATGACAAAAAATGCCCTCGAATCGAAATACATACTTCCTTAGCAAGAGTTAAATGATTTTTGGCGGGCTTTAGCCTACTTACATTAGGGTATCTTGAAAAAAGAGAACAATTTTTTGAAACTTTAAGGTTTTTGGGGCGACCGTAAATATTATCCGATCACTCCACCCTAATATGCGTGCATACATTTGTAAATGAATGGCTTTGCGCATATTTAGCCGACTGTGCGCTTGTACATATCAGCTTGGCTGTGCGCGCCATTGCATTTTTTTTACACGCTCTTTTAGTTTTTTCCTTCATTTCTATTTGTAATAACTTTACTCTTTTTCGCCTCATCGCCTTGGGGTTAAACTAATCGCAGGCGCTACATCTGGTCGACGCGTATGTGTGTGGCAAGCAACATGCGCGCGGAGTAGCCATCGCTCGGAAATGAAGACCTCATTTTAGTCTCATTTTCATTTTAGGTATAAGCTGTGTTGTTGTTGTTGTTGGCGTCTTTTTTCGTTTACCGAAATAAACAAATATGTAATTTTTGTTTGTGCAGCCAGCATAAGCGAAAATTAGTATGCGCGATTGCACATGTACATACATATGTACATATCTACGTGCATTCATTTTTATACCCATGGGCGCTTATGTAAATTATTATAGATTGGCGCTTACACATTTGTCAGTGTTTGGCCGAGTTTCTCCTCCGATTTGTGGCGTGCACCTTGACGTTGTCACATAATTGGGAGGGACCTAGAGTTTTACGTCGATTCCGTATGGCAATTGTATTTTTATGAGAAGCTGTTTTAATGGCGGAAATACATTCGGAGGTTTGCCATTGCCTGCCAAGGGGCGACCGCTGTTAAGAAAAAAATTTTTTTTTGCGATGTTGCTTCGACCAGGGCTTGAACCCTGGCCCTGCAAAGTTGCAGCGCACACTGCTTACCACTACACCACAGCGGTCGCTTATGTAAATTAGTGCATTTAAATATTGAATTTTTAGTTAAAACTTTTTTCATATAATTTATTTGCGCCCAGCGTGTATTTTGTACAAATGTATTTATGTACATATATTTGTATATACATATGTTTGCATATAAACGCTTGCCTATTTTTTAATTTGTTCTACTTTTCGTTGTGAACTGGTGGTTTTCGCGCAATTTCGATGTTGCTAAAAAGCAACACTGCAGGGTGCATCCGGAAATGAGCGGATTAAGCGAGCATGTTGACCATTTTGTTGTTCGCATATCCATGTGTGCATACATAAATTTACATATTTTTTTTAGCCGTCATCGATTCGCCAACAGTTAGCGAGTGGCGAAACGAACGAACTCAATGAGGTATAACCAAACTAGCTATCGTCTATCCGTGCTAGCTAACTTTGTTGTTGCTGTCACATGCAAAATTCTTCTTTAAGCGACCGGAACTCAAACATAGCGAGCGAGAAGTGGCGAATCGATGACGGCTTTTGTTATATCATGCATATGAGAAAAGCATATTGTGCATGTTGATCTCCCTGATATGGGGATAAGGTTTAAATGATACTTCGATATTGAATATAGGGACTCCAAAACATCGCGAACTAAGACGCAAGGCCTCAGGAAGCGGATGACACCCTCAGCCCATGGCAAGATCAGCGACGATAAATAAAAGTTATCTTCTCTTATCCCTCCGAAACCTAAAAACTAGATTTATTTCCATGTAACCCTACGGTGCTCTCTCTTCTGACACAGTGGCTCTTCAGAAGGGGTAAAAGTGCCTTTCTTGCGGAATAAGGGAAAGATATTGCCATCGAAGAGTCCTTTTGTTTGCAGCATCATATTCCAGATAAGTGAGGCGCTTAAACCAAAATACTTTAAACCTTACCCATTTGGTAAGTCTGACCAATTTCGCAGAAAAATACTGCCAACTTAAAGCGTTTCGCTAATCCAAGCTCTAGCAAAGCAAATAGAGAACACATCCTCAAACAGTTGATATTTCCTTAGCTTGAAGAAGTGGCCTCGCTGCTACCGCCAACTATGTCAGTATACAAGTCTGGGATAGGTCAAACCTTTTCACACTGTCTCCGGAAAGCTGAACTATCTATGCCAACAGGCAAGCCAGTCTGCTTGCGCCTACACAGTTAAGTTCTCAGCCTTGAGAATGAAAGTTAGGCTGAGAGACACCAGTCAGGAGGTTCTGATGAGTATTGCCCCAAATCCTGGGCCGAACCTTGCCGAGAGGATAATTGGAAAAGGGACAAAGCAGACTTCAAAAAACGGAAACATTTGGCAAGCTTTTCGAGGAAGAAGCAGCAACCTTGATGAGCAGAAAAAGTTCTTTGTCGAAGTAAAATTTAATATAGCCTGTGATTGACAGAAGTAACTACTTAGTAACCAACATGATAAGCGTGTCCTTGATAAAAGTTCAGCTCAATCGTATAGGGTGGAAATATACAGAGTTGGGCAACATTGGTCTGGTGCGCAACTGTATATAGGGAAAAGGGTAAAGATTATAAGGGAAGAGTTATAAACGAGTAAAACGCTGATGGGCATCGCCTTGCCCGCGGGCAATGCTCTTTTAAGCTTTCTATACATTTTGCATAGTCGTGTGCAGAGTAAAAGCTCTCTCTGCCCATCGCGGGTGTAAAAGTACTTTGAGTAAAGAAAATCCAACAAATCCGAATGGAATCAATGTCTGAAAGCTGGTTAAATACGTAAAAAAAAATTGTGAATATCAACACGGTAACAGAAATTTATTTAGAAGAAGAATAGAATGGTATTTTTTTTTCTTTTTTAACAAGATTTTAGTTGTTACTTAGAAAGGGATTAGCTACTGAGTAAAATAAAATTCAGCTGCCCAAATCTGCTTTTGAAATTTTAATGTACATTTTTTAACACGCTTATACATATATATTATTTTTACCTGTATGTGAAAATTTCGAGCATTTTAATAAGATTTCACAGAAAGATTTTGGGTATGCAGTTTTGTAGTTCATTTAATTTAAGTATAACAAAGTTCAAGTTTAAAGTACTGGGACTTACGGTTGATTTAAGGAATTTTATTTTATTTTTTTTAAAGGTGCTGCTCATTTTCTTTATATCATCGTTCGATACGTCGGTGATACTGCAAAACGGTGTATGTCTATTAGTACCCTTGACACTTAGATGGTCTCTTACTTGCATCGGAATGCATCTGCAAATCGTTACACCCTAATAAACGAATAACAAAACTGTCTACCTTTGGCCGATGATGATAAACGATTGCCAGAAGCGATCAAATACAGATAACAGACCAATTAAGCACCAGAGGTAATAAGTGACATAAAACGTTTTGCAGTATCAACGACGACAAACGGCAAGTCCTAGCTATTTCAAACTTGCACTTTGTGACACTAAAATTGAGTGGGCTATAAAACTGCATACTCAAAATCTCTGCCACTTTAAATTTTGCAATTCTGACAGCGGATACGTAATTAGCGACCCCGAAAACCCCCTAGATCGAAATTTCGAATCATTTCTTTAAAGCTTCGAATTTTGGACGCACTTGCATTTTGGATATCGGCCGCACTGTGTGTCAGATTAATTTAATATTTCAAAAATAAAACAAGTAAAAAAGTCTAAGTTCAGGCGGAGCAGAACATTAAATCCCGGCGCAAATTTTAAATACAGTTTTTCACGAGTTTTTTACCCACCCTAATGCACAAATGTACATATGTGTACTGTTGCGAATATATGTACATATCTCAAATTTAAATAGAAGTATATTTACATACAGCCATATACGCATGCATAAATATACATATGCAATTAAAAATTTTGAATTCTACCACCAAGCGCGTAAAATTTTCATAAACCTAAAATCCATAAAATACTTGAGTATATTATTTTTGGGAAAATGTACGACTAATCCAATGAACATAAAAAAAAAATCATAAAATAAAATGAAAAATTCAATCTGTTGTCGATATTCCTCAAAACAATGCCGCCACACAATGGATGAATGTGTCAGGCCCAGTTTATGTTGGGCTAAATACACGTCTTGCCTTTAGTTGCTTTTGCCTTTGTGTACGAATATACACAGCTGATCCTTGAGATGGACAACGGAAAAACACACACTTAATACGCTAGTCTTATTATTGTTGCAACTGCATTTCTATTTCTTGGAAATGCCAACCATCCTTGGGCAGCGCAATAATATGCATACAAATACAGATGTTTTCCACAGGCGACTAGCGCACATAATCTGCTTTCTTCAGCCATAATGCGATGATCCTGTTTGCATGTTGCGCCTGCGTGAACGATCAAAATTGAAATATGCCATAAGCAGGTATTGAAAATGGCTACAAAAATTATCTTTTCATGTGCCACTGCTACTACTATATACATACATATATAACTATATTTATATACAGACATATTTCTTAACTGTCATTGTATTATCAAATAAAAGAGCAAGTAGCAAATTTGTAAATAACCTTTGGTATAAACATCGTTGGACTGTGGTTAGTGCAACGTCGCCTGTCACCTTGTCACCTTGTAAGGCCAAGGATACAATAACGCTTAGAAGAATCAGGAAGCCAGCAACAAAAATTTGACCGGTACTTGCATACATACAAAGGTTGCACGCATGCAATCTTGTTTCATGCTATTTAGCACAAGCTGCGCCTGCGCATTGCTACTAAAATATCTACTACTTAGGTACTACTAAAATATGGTTATCTTTTAAGTAATTTGCAGTTCTGCGAAATTCCTTACTGTCTATAGATTTCCATTTTGAGCTGGAAGTGACTGTATGGACATTGAAGGGATATTGAGTATTCCTAAAATTTTATTTCCATTATCGCTTCATTGCTTCTATTATTTAGTCGATGGATATACGGGCAGATGAAATGCATACTATTTATATATGTATGTACATACCCTGCAGAAAAAAAATAGTCTATTGATAAAAAATAACCCACTTGTAGCTTTTTTGCGGGATTTCTATAAAATATATAACTTGTAGTTAGCTACAAAAAGCTAACTTGAAACTAGTTGACAAGTAATGCAGGAGATTTTTTTCTCTTAACGCGTTTCTATTTAATAATGCAAAAACTTTTTCGAATTGAGGACAAATAAAAGGAAGATCGTAATTTTATATTATCATTTTGAGGTTATGTCTGACGGAGTTCGAATATGGGACCACCTACAGCAGAATATGTAAACAAATATGAAATGTAATAAATAAAGTAAATAAAAATAAAAAAATATTTTGTTTTTCCTATTGATATTTTATGCCCAAAAGTAGTTAGTTACAAGTTAATTACATCAAATGCAGAGGTAACCAATCGCCTTAGCAATATAGTTCGCTTTCGTCAAAGAAAATATACAGATAATAAGTGACTTTTAGCTCCTTCCTAATCAACTTAAAGTTAGCTTATAGTTAGATACATTTCCTGCAGGGTATGTATGTACAATACATACATACATATGTACGTACGTATGTAGGTATATTTGAGTATGTGTGTGAAAATATATATTTGAGAATTTGTATTTTTCTGAGAAGCGTAGCTCATGCATTGATTAGAAACAGATTTGTTGAAGCAGTTGTAGTACACACATTTAAATTATTTTGATATTAGTGTACATCAATGTACTTGGATGCTCATAAAATGTTTCATAATTGTTTAACAAAATCGAAATAGATAAGCTGTCCTTCCATATCTCTCACAATGTAAAGTGGTGGTCCTTATGTAATATGAAGACTTTTGTACATTATACTGTCAATAGTAAAATCTGCTTTATTTTATGACTTCTACCAAATTATTTTGACTCAAGTCGGTGTCATTTGTGTGCTTTAAAACGCGTTTTTCTCAAATAAAAGTTATATAATGGAATGCTTGTGTCCATAAAATATTTCAGAAATACTTAAATAAATTAAATACTTAAGATGTTCATCAGCATAGATATGAAAAATTTCCCCCTCAGATCCAGTTAATGATTCGTTTACGGCATCTAATGTAAACTAAAGTTGAGTTAAGAAAACCCTTTACATAACTAACTTTTTAATATCTGATTTGGCACTTTTTAGTAATGTTTTCCAGCAAATTTAGTTTAGAATTTCAATGATTTTGAATGTTTTGAAGATAATTTTTTGCTCTATTCTCTGATATTTTTACCTTCTAATTAGAATTCATATAAAATTAGTTCGGAGTGTTTTTTGGCGTTAACCTCGAAAATTTCATCAGTTTTCCATTAATTAACAATATTAGCGAAAAACCTTGACCTCCTACTTTTTATATGTTGCACAGGGTAATTATCTGAACATCTTTGGTATAAGTTTCATACAGCGCTGACTATTTCAGACTTCACAGGTATATACTATTTCTAGATTGACTGCACTAACACATACCTGTTTTATGCATTTTTTATTTCTGTAATGTGTGTTTATATAGCATACTATACTGCAGTATGGAGGGCACTTTCGATAAAATGTAATTTTGTGTCTTTAACCCTGGAAAGTCATGCTTGGTCTAATCGACGATGTAATACTTGTTTGCAACCTAAATTTTGCATATAATGCGATTCAGAATTTGACATCATAAATTTTACTATATTCACACGTGTTTCTTTTTTTTTTAGTATTTCCTTGATGTTTTCATATAGGCTAAAAGAAACAAGAAGAGAAAGATGCCCACGTTTGGGTACATGGTTTGAAAACCTTCAGCTCTTAGCCATTCCAACAAACTGATAGCACTCTTCCTTCCGATCCTCATTTTGTTTACTACACTGGGCATGCAAGTGGAGCCATTCTTCTGAAAAATTGTCATCGAAATCTGCAGAAAAACACATTTGTAATCGTTGTCTTCCCTGATTTTTATCGGAATTTTATCGAAATTAGAGAAAGAGTAAACCAAAACAAAGTGAGCAAAATTTGAGTAATAAACAGAAAAGTTTTTTTTATAATAATGAAAGCAAAAAAAAGAAATTGTTAAAAAATAATTATGTCGAGGAGGTTGCTGAACACTTCAAGAACGGTGGGGGAGATCAAATTGTCTTCAGAGGAACTGTTTCATCTCCATGAGGAGCAGTTTATTAATTACCAAAAAACTAGTATATGGAATTACTATAATCTTCGCTAAATGAAGTAAAATTTTTAATCTCTTTGCTTCATCCACGTGTTTTACAGAAAAGAATAATTAGAAATAGCAAAGAACAAGAACAGCAAGTGGAGCTGCCAACCGAATTACGAATGCGTGGAAGAAAAAGGGTAATTCGCGAATTAATTAGAGAATCTTTTTAAGTATGACGATAACAGTTGGGAATGTTCCCTTACCAAATTGAAAAGAATAAAAAATGACTTAAAAAGTGCAATCCTTCAAGAAAGTCTAACGATGTATTGTGGAACGATTTTCCGTCATCCCTTGTCAAATTGGGTTTGGAGACAAACCGGTTTCGGCGTTGTGCCATCTTGAGTGTCATTTTTCGTCTAACGAGTTTGTCGCTGATGTCCATAGAATGTGATATGCTCAAAGATATAGACTTTGCACTTTGAAGGATATATCTTCAGTGTATATATAGAATTTTAAAAGCAAACCTGTCAATGCTAAAAATTTTACTCTTCCGTATTATATTACAATTATTTAGTAATTTAATATGAGTGTGAAAATACTTGAATAAATCTATAATTTTGTTTATCTAAGTACTCCTTATACCCGTATTTATTAACAAAATAGTCCTCTGTTAAGTGGTAGGGGCTCCATTATGATAATATCATATTGCTTTATATGTTTTAAATCTACGCGTGTATTTATTCTTAGCAGTCTCATTTGTGTTTATCTAAAAGTCATCGCCATTGTGTGGTGTTACGGAAATTTTCATTTAACATATTTCATGTAATTAGTTCAAAATAGTAAATTATTTTATTTGTGCCGACATGCATTTGGCGATAAAATGTCGATGCGTCAGTATGCACTCCTACTCAATCAGGTATGTACTATGTATATACTTTTGTACAAAAACACAAATTCGCTGATGATCGACGAAACATTTATGTACATACATATGCTTGGACACCGGTCTTCCATGTGTGTTGGCCAACAACCCTGTAGGAAATTGAGACAAATGCATAACTAATTAATAGCCATTGAAATTCTGATGGGTTGATTAGCTTTCTTTTTGTAACATATTTATTATATTTTTAGTAGTAGTAGTTCGAAAAATGCAAAAAAGGCGTTAAATAGATTTTTAACTTGGTATATTCAAAACAGCATCCAAAGAGGATATAAGTTAGAAACGTATCGATATATAAAAATAGTGCACCTCTAAGGTCTACATGCTACATATTTCTTCAAAGGCATATGCCTGCATATATTCGTAGTACACATTAGGCATATGACTTTTTTTATTGAATAAAAATACCTATGAGGAGAGGATGAGGAATGATGGAAAACCATCAAAAACGACCAAAAATTGGTTTCTAAATTTTTTTGTTCGATTAGGTTCGCTTGGAGTTTTCCATATATACTACATAAGAGCCATTCCATGCAAAATTTAGACCTCAATATTGTTTTTTTTTTTCTGGTGTGAAATACTTTTCTTTTTACATTCTTTTTTTATTTCATCATGAAATCTGGAAAAAAATATCTGAAATTTTGAACTATTTTTTAAATTTTTTGCAGTTAATAAACTATTTGTCGGAAAAAAATCAGTTAAGTAATCAAAATGTGCGTAATTACCTCGGCACTGGCAGTGCATGTATGCGCGTTAAAACTTTTTGTACGCAGGCATGGAAAACTCATAACTTCAACAGTTTTGGTTTTTTCGTTCTCAAATTTTTACAGTGTACTCCATAAAGTTTCACAATTATTTAGAGTGCAACAAAAAATTAAACGGTTATAATTATTAAAAAAAAAAACAACTAAAAAATATATAAAAAAAAAAATTTTTTTGAATTAAAAAAATTATTTATCTCACACTCTAATGGAAAGTCGAAGTAATTACACACATTTTGATTGCTTAACTGATTTTTTTAGGTATTCTTTTTTTTCGATAAAGAATGTAAAAAAAATATTTCGCCTTAAAAAAATATTGAGGTGTAAATTTTTCATAGAATGACTCATAATATGCAGTACACATTTTTTTCTTTCTCGAAGTTCGGTATGTATTTCTTTTTAAGGTTTTGACAAAATCGTTAATTTTGTTGGTATTTTATCATTCCTTATAGTTATTTAAAAAAAAGTCACATGCCTTATGTACATACATAAGCACTTATAAATGTACATGTCTCCACTCACACATATGTATGACTATTATTTAGTGGGTATGTCGATAAAATTTAAATAAATTTTCATTAATATTGAAAGTCATTAAAGTGATGCCTTATCGTTCGTACATTTGTACACACACCGAACGACACCGCCGGTCGTAGAGTGGCCTCATTGCACCCACTGAGGGGGTAATAAATATATAAATATATGTATTTGTATGTGTTTGGCACAAATGATAATTAAAGTTTCATGTAAATTAAATTTTTCACGTTGCGAGCTGCAGGTATATTCATTCATTCGTCCGTGAATGGCTAGCAATTTATATTATTTTAGTTACGAGTATTTTTCTCAAGGAATTTTTTCCTAAATGAAATGAAATAAAATAGGAAATGAATTCATGTCACAGAAATGTAATTGCTTGCATACAAATGTATGCTTATATACATACATACATATGTACATGTAGATACATGTGTATATTGTAGAGCAATGTTGACATTTTGTAATGTTACACTGATATACTCGTAGCTGATATCGCTGGTATTGCAAACAGTGCGGCACGAGGTTAATAATTGCATTGAGATAAAATAAAATTAAAACGTATAAGTTTTCAATTACGTATGTAGGTAAATAATTCATTATAATTTTCCGCTTCCAGTCACACAAACTCAGACGTTACCACATACTATATGGGTGTTTCCAGCAGAAGGTCCACCACGACAAAAAAAAAAATAAAAGTTTTATATCTAACGTATTTACGGGCCAATTTGTCTACTTTTTAAAATATATACTGGTTATGTAAGTAGAATCATGTTTGCATAAAATGGTCTTCCTAGGACGTCCATAAACCTAGCTGACCCAAGTCGCCAAAAATCAATAAAAATTAGCTAGGAATTAGGTGTCTTTTAGGTGTTAATTAGGGCCTCCAAAATTAATTTAGGTGTTCCTTTGGTTTCCGAGAAATTCGCAAAAATGTGTGGGTCAGCTAGGTTTACGTAAACCTAGCTGACCCATCGTTAAATTTAGGTTTTAAATTTTCCAGATATATGCTGGAATTAGGTGTCTTTTAGGTGTTCTTCAACGCCACTAAAACTAATTTAGTAGCTCCATTGGTTTCCGAGAAATTCGCAAAAATGTGTTTTTCAGCTAGCTCAGCGCTGTTAAGCTAGCTGAACAATCTTAAATTTTTTTTTTTAAATTTTCGAGATACATATATGCAGGAATTAGGTG
>NW_016161196.1:52179-54351 GCF_001687245.7 Rhagoletis zephyria
ATATGTGAACTAATGTTAAAAGGGGAGAACGCAATGAATTTTTCTATTAAATTACTTGATTTTAATAATAATAATAATATATTGGCGCTTACACATATGTTAAATTTTGGCCAAGCCTCTGCTCCGATTTGCGGCGCGCGCCTTGTAGGTCCCGGTTTTTCTATATTTTTTTTACGATGTTACTTTGACCAGGGCTTGAACCCAGGCCCTGCGGAGTGGTAGCGCGCACTGCTAGCCAGTACACCACACCAGCACTTGATTTTATGTGCCTTAAATATGGAGGTATGAAATTTTAATAAAATGCAAAAATTTATGTGAACATGTGGCACTGAATGTCTAAAAATAATTTTTCCATGGCTAAAATCATTATCGCCTGGCCAGTTTTGTGTTTCGATTGAATCGTTGATTATAGAAGACGGACTATCTTTAATAATTTCAAACACGAATTCATTCTATCAACTCGAATTGTGCATTGCCTACCAAATAATTTCTTTGCAGCAAGAGTTTATTTATGTGTTCCTTTGGGATCGGTGTGGCGAAAAATAGTCAGCTTTATCATGTGTTTCGTCCGAAAAAAAATATTCGTGCGAATTTTTTTTTTTTCATCCGCCCGTAGTCCGGAAGCGAAGAGTGAACGATTTCGGGCGAAAATGAAACTCATAGTAAGGCTGGCTATGTTTTTGACATTAGTTAATTAGATTACGAGTGGGCTAGTAATTGGCAATTTACCTTAACACCGTGAGTCAGTAAATTTTATACACAAAAAACAAAATCAATATATTCGCGAAAATATGAGCCAAATTTAGTAAAACTGTATTTTGAGTTTTTCGCTCTGACGTCAGTATTTTTTTTAAGGGACTTTAAAATTTGAAAAATACGATAACTTCAACAAAAAAATTTTAAAAATTTAATGCAACGTATGCACTGCACAAATTTTTTTTAAATAATTTTTGGAATCAATCATATCTTTGAAACTACTAGGTCCTCTAAAAACTCCTGAAGTCAGAGAGGAAAACTAAAAAAGGCAGTTTACTATATTTGTCCCATAGTTTCGTGAGTATGTATATTGATCGCTTCGCGTGTTTCGAAATTTTTGTGTTTTGTTTGCGTGGCAGTGGTCGCACCAGTCGGAGAAGTGGACTATATCTGCTTTTATCTAATTTAGGCCATTTGTGTTGTGCTTCCCTATACTTATCCAGAGACGGCCACCGGACGATTATGTCGTAGAACAAAATAAGACGACAAACGTTAAGCACCGTTTTCTTCGGCAGTATTTTAACCTGTGCAGTGAACTGGGGTTTCCTGCTTCGAGTTCATTATTCAGTGTGGAGCTGAGTGCTGAGCCGGAACCATGGAAAAGATTAGGGGTGTGGCCGCTGAAGGCCATGGAAAAGCTGATGTTTCTTGCGTTTCTGCACAACACGCGCTATGCTGGCTCTATTCATTCCATCTGCCTGCGGAAAGAGAGGTCCTTATGGCAAAATATCGATTTGATGTTGCATTAGAGAGGCAATTCACTATCAGTACTAGAAGAAGGAGGGGTGGTAAAAGTGATTCATTAGCAGCCGGCCAGACAGAGTATCATTCTTAAGTTCCATCTGTAGACTGCACACTTTTCTGAGAGGGAACGTCTTCAGTTCTCGTTTCGCTCACAAGCAGAAATATTCTCCTATATCTGTGTTAGCTGCAAAGCTTCTCCAAATAGGATACTTATCTCTCTTCGGTTGGATAAGGCACTTGTGCTTCAGCAGAAATGCCAACACATGGATTTCGATCTCATAAACCTCATTCTTGTCGGAACCCTTTAGTTTGACAAAAGATAGACTCTTCCTGCTTGATTTTGTGAGCCGCCGGACGTTCGATTCGGGAAGGGTGATTAATCACGCGCCAATCTGGGTTGCTTGCTTGACAAAAGAGAGACCAAGATGCAATGGACAAGCGTATAAGTGCCTACATTTTTACATTAAAAAACCAATGCGCACTACATGCCTTAGGAAGTTTTGAACTAATATTGTAGGTATTTAGCAGCCAAATCGTTCATGCTTGGGCAAGCGGTGCGCATGTTCTGTGTTTAAGCTTTCGTAATTTTGCTGCAATTACTTGTGACTCACTCGTGTTGCACTTTTACTTACAACCAGCTACTTGTCTGCTGTTACCCACTTACTTATAATT
>NW_016161197.1:0-8279 GCF_001687245.7 Rhagoletis zephyria
ACATATTATTGTGAAGATATTCTTATTGATGTTTGCAAAGAGATTTCACATATTATTGTGAAGATATTCTTATTGATGTTTCCAAAGAGATATTACATATTATTGAGAAGATACTCTTATTAATATTTCCAACGAGATATCCTTCAAGTTTTAATGGGTTCCCTCTTTGATTTATTTAACACTATAACTCATAAAAAGCAACTTCGGTTTATTTATTTCATTTATTAACACATATTTTTTGTACTTAGTTTATAATTATAGACAAATTATTTTGTTATATAGTTGTCCACAAAATTATAGGAGTGCAATAGTTTTACCTGTTTTAATTATTTTTATTAACATATAAATCAAAATTTCAATCTTTTTATTCAGAATTTAAAACAAATTTAAGTATGCATTTTATATCCCGTTAAATTTTTGTATAATACACTGCAAGTTTCAATAGGCTACAAAATACTAATTTCTTCCATACAATTTATGTTCTGAAATTTTTCTGCAAGAAAGAATATGCATGAAAGGGCCTACAAACAACAATCCAAAAAAGCAACGCGATTTTGTTGCCATTTGAAACTTGCATTTTATTGTACTAAAATTGTATGGGCTACAAAACTGAATACCCACTTATTTTAATTCTGAATAATAAGTTAAAAATTTTGGTGAAAATATTTTGATTGTTAGTAATTTTTGTATGGTTTAACATTAAACAAACAAAAAAAAAATGGTCGAAACTGGTAAAAATTTCGCACTCCTATTATTTTGTGCACAAGTGTGAATATACTCAGTGCCAATATTTTTTTTGTCTTAATACTTTAAGTCCATTGTTAAGGTCATAAAAATGTGTAGGTGGTCCATCTAACTGTTTACAGTGTATTATATTATATATATTGCTGGAATTACCTATTAAATACGATTGATAATTTTGAGAAAAACTTATGTAGTCCCATTTTTTAACACAGATTTGTACAGCATTGTCTTTAATTAAAAAATTCATTATTTCATAAATATTTATATTGTCACTTTGAGAGACTGTGACTATATGACCAATATGAAAAGTAATGCCTTGAAATTTCATTTGTTGTTTCATATAAGTTTAAATCAGGAACTAATGAAGATAAGTATGCACTATTTTCTGGTTTAATACCTTTAATACTTTTAAATGTATATTCTTGTTGAAAAAAATCATTTTTTAATATATAATTTGCGAACCTCAGTGAAGATTTTATAGCTAAAGTCAGTGAAATATTTGTTCTAGAGGTGATATTGCTTATGCAATTGGTGTGCAGCCTCGAATCTAAACGACCATAAATATTTTAAAGGTCCTAATTTTTTTATTATAGATGGATAATGCACCAGGTTGTGATATTTTGGTTTTAAGTGTTCTTTAAATATACTTTGATATGTGTCATTATGCTGTTTAATTAGGGATTGGAGGTAACTTAAAGAAGCATCATTGTAATTCGGTAAAAGCAATTGATCAATCAAAGTTACAAACAATATAAGGAATTTATAAACTAAGTCGTTTGAATCTACTATATCGCCTATCATGAGAAGTATTAAATGAAAAAATGTTTTCATTTGCTTTGCGTTCATTTTGAATGAAGCGTTATTTACATGGTGTTTTTGAATAGGTGGGCTAATGTTTCCAATTTCAGTGTCACCGTACTGAAACATTTGTTTCCTGTAATTTAAAGTATCTAAGGAAAAAAACTTCTTCGTGTAAACGAAATGATATAAAATTTTAGAAAGATTGTATTTGCATACGCCAAGAAATACATCATGCATAATGTCACATGCGATGTTATCCGTAACATGGAAGCTTGGCAAGGAATTAAAGATTGAAATATTTTTAATACCAGTGTGTGCAGGATTATCAAGCAAAACATCGCGATTATAATAACTTTTTACTCGTAAAAAACTAGGAAACTCGACAGAATCAGAGCGAGTCTGTTGTTTATCTCTTTTGCATATTCTGCAAAAATAATTTGCAGAAAACGAAGTAACATACCCCAATGCAGTATTTAGCCCCAGATTATCGCCTAAAATTTGTGCTAACTTGAAAAACACTCTGTAACTTATGCCATCTGCATTGATTTCTAGACCCTCAGTTTCAAGTTTTTTGAAAATATCTATAAATGGTGCGAGCGAAATATTAATTCCACAATCATGTACATCGCTACTTTTAATAAATCCTGCAACAAATATATTTGCTAGCCTACTAATTTGAAAATGTGGTATACTTGGAAAACTATAGTATATTACACAAACTTTGTGATGGCCTGATTTTGATCCCAAAGGATCATTTATTTCAAAATCGTCAAGGTACAGGAAATATGGCATAGTTACACAGTTTTCAGTATGTTTTAAATTTCGCCAAAAATCGCCATTATGGAAATGAGAATAACAATTGTCTTTTGAAAAGTGTGTCATATTTACTAGGGTTGCCCTTAAAACTCCTTCAATTTCGAAAAAACATTTTATTTGAAATGTTATGTCTGTTACTGCCATTTCTGATTTTGCTAATGCTAAAGAAGGATTATTGTTTAGTACGACTTCTGCAAGACTTTCACTAAGAATGTACTTCTGTGGATGTTTCAGTTTTAGTTCCTCTAATTGTTTAAGGAACTTATGTTCAGAACTAACTTCAGAAAAGGGTTGAGACAGAGTTTGGATTATTTCATCGAGTGAACAATTATCTTCACTGACATTAGGCAACGCTTTTAAAAAATTACATATTGGTGTCATAAAACACTGTGCAACAGAATTTTGAATATCAAGTACGTCTTTTCGAGAAAAATTTGTATTTGAATGCAGCTGAAGAAGGAATGACATTGTTGATTCTTTAAATGTTGACGAAAATGTTGGTTTTATTTGTCCCACAGAACTTGTCAAAACAGGCGAATTTTGTACAAATTCCTTTTGCTTGCACGATAATTGATCAATACTTTTAGTTTTAGTATGCTTCGTTAGATGCTGTTGAAATCTGTATATATTATTAAAAATTTGATTGCATTTTTCTTCCATACAAATAAATTCGTAAATTGCTGGGACGCCATGGTCTGATTTTAAATGTTTAGTCAGGTCATTCGGTGTTCGATGACTTTTTGTACAAATGAAGCAAACAAGAAAAGTCATTTTTCGAAAAAAGTATACAGATGATAGTATATCTATTATACTAGTTTGCTTAAGAGACTCGCTACGGAGGAAAAATCCTCTGATTTTAATTTAAAAAAAAATTGCTCCAAAAATGCCCATACTTGTTTGCTTCTTTGTGAGTATTCTGTATTAAAAACATACGATAATTTTATGATAATATCAACACACTTCATATAGGAACAGCACTTCCATTTTATGCCGTCGCAAAANTAAAGGCATTTTTCGAAAAAAGTATACAGATGATAGTATATCTATTACACTAGTTTGCTTAAGAGACTTGCTACGGAGGAAAAATCCTCTGATTTTAATTCAAAAAAAAATTGCTCCAAAAATGCCCATACTTGTTTGCTTCTTTGTGAGTATTCTGTATTAAAAACATACGATAATTTTATGATAATATCAACACACTTCATATAGGAACAGCACTTCCATTTTATGCCGTCGCAAAAAACATAAAATTCGGAAATACACGTAATGTCGGTTCCAACGGCGATAATTCTGGGTTGACATTTTTCTTTTCTTTCAGCGAAGCGATTAATTATATCCATAACTTTAGGTTGGATATCATTTGGTGTTGCAACGAAAGTGACAAAGTCATTTTGAGCATCGGCTATTGTCGGCTTATCGGTTTTATTAAGGCGCTGAGGGGGCAGCGAAATGCCTCATGCATTGTAGTGATGCAATATTTAGTATCTATAGATAGAATATCGATAGTGAAACAAAATTTAAACACTAAAGGTAAAACCAAATACCAACCGTTTGAAATGTCCTTGTTGTATAAATATTTTAAATACAATTCTCTGGAAGGACGATCCTTTATTTCTTTTTCAAAAATATCCAATATGCTTTTATAAAAAGATTCCAATTTCAAAAACAATAAATTCCCCTTCCCTGGGTATAGGCTATCAAAGTCTATTTCGATCTAATACAAATGAAAAAAAATTATATTTGATAAATACAGGCTGTTTGAAAATATTATAATATAACATAATATAATGCAATACAATACAATAATATAATGCAATGCAATACAATTCGGTTATTGCTTATAAATGTCGTAAACTTTAAACGCCTAAAAAATATTTTAAGGGGGTTCGCAAAGTACCATCAAAATCATATTATGAATTTTTGCAGTGTTACAGGCTAACCTAATATTCACGCACGCCGCCAATTTATTGTCAAAAATTTCTCATGCACANATTATATTATGAATTTTTGCAGTGTTAAAAAAATAGTTGGTTGTCGTTTCAAGTTCTTTGGACATTTATTTAAGCCTTTAAAATTTACATCATATAACAATACGACACTTACGACACCGTTGTGAATCCCTCAATAATACTATATAATATAATACAATATAGTGTAACATAATATAATATAATATAGTAACAGATACTTACGAGATCATAACCACTGTAGTCATTATACCGTGGCCATTCCGTAAAAATGGCATTTAAGGAAGCGGTTTTCCTTATTTCTGCAACTCTAGTCTGCGATGTCTCTTTCCAATACATTACAACCTGCTCCCATGGACTGCAGTTGTGATGTAGCCAACACTTTCTTTCGCAATATTCATCTTAGTATTTTTAAAGTTAGTAAAGTATAGGATTTTAAAAATTGGTTACAATACATACCAGTGGAAATTAATACAATTGGCTCTAACTCCTCTGAAACAGTTTTTGATGTGAAACCAGCTTTATTTACATTTGTCCAGCGTGAAAATAATTTGCCTGTAGGGTTTTTCTTGTNTTTCTAAAAAAAAAATTTAAATTAATAAAAAACGTAAAAGATAATGGCTTATGTAAAGGAGACCGGCTGGAATCCAAGCAAATATTGGCATATAGGAATCGATAGCCCTTATTAAGAGTCCAGTTCAGAAAAATTTCTGGTATGCAGTTTTGTAACTCATAAAATTTTTGGTGCAATAAAGTGGAAGTTTCAAATGGCTACAAAATACCGTAGATTTTTAAATTTTTTTTAAGGTGCTGGGAATTTTCTTCCATATAAAAAATCTGTCGAGCAACAAAAAAAAATTGTCAAACATTGTAGCCATTTGAAACTTGGACTTTATTTACTAAAATTATATGGGCTACAAAACTGTATACCCGATAGTTTTCTAAAAATATTATTAGCTTATTCACTGTTAGTCATTGCGATAACACACCGCTTGGTTGACTTTTTTTAATTTGTACAAAATTTTAATATCGGATCTCAATAGTTTTTGTTACACAATATGCTATAGTTTTTTATGAATATTAAATAAAAAAAAGAAAACCCGTAAATACTAAGGATCAAAAGGGTGCGCTATTCAAATCACAAGGAGTGTATTGTGAACAATTACTTACCATACTATTTCGCCATTCTTTAAGCCCCGCCTTGAACTTAAACATTTCGCCAAAGAAATTCGTATCAAATTTATTGAAAAGCGTTAATACATCTTCAATTTCCATTTTTTTTNGTTTTCTAAAAATATTATTAGCTTATTCACTGTTAGTCATTGCTATAACACACCGCTTTGTTGACTTTTTTTAATTTGTACAAAATTTTAATATCGGATCTCAATGGTTTTTGTTACACAATATGCTATAGTTTTTTTGAATATTAAATAAACAAAAGAAAACCCGTAAATACTAAGGATCAAAAGGGTGCGCTATTCAAATAACAATTACTTACCATACTATTTCGCCATTCTTTAAGCCCCGCCTTGAACTTAAACATTTCGCCAAAGAAATTCGTATCAAATTTATTGAAAAGCGTTAATACATCTTCAATTTCCATTTTTTTTCAAAATTAGGAATGTAGTGATTCCATGAGCTTTTAAAAGAGTATACACGTCGTCACTTAAGTCCCACATTTTAAATAATGACATCGTTTCAATACACGGTTCACACATATTTATTGTCTGGTCCATTATTTAATTGTTTTAAATAATTAATTCAAGTAATAAATATAGTATATAAAATTGATCATCAAATTATTACTAGCACTTTTATCTGCACTCACTACTTGCTGAACTAAAACTAAAAAACAAGAAGCATTTTGTAATTTCTTAATCGAATAGAAATAAGAAAAAATGCAAAGTACCGTTGTTATTGGCATCGAAAATATTTTACTTACATACATGCCTATGTAAGTATGTACATACGTATGTATGTATGTCATGCAAATAGCGAGAAAAAAGTAATAAGGCGAAGTGCACATTAGCGCGAATCTGAGATTGCGAATACGCAAAGCTAAAAATTACGACAATGCTACCCATCCGAATTCAACGCGAAAGTGAGCGCACGTATGAGGATTTGAAGCCAATAGCCCAATTTGCAACAAATTCGCAACGATAGATTCGCGCTAATGTGCCTTACGCTTAAGGGGAAAACGCAAAGAGCCGTTATCATTGGCTGCATATGGTTGTAAGTACTTCACTTACAGGCATATGTAACAATGTACATACGTATGTATGTATGCAAATGACAAGAAAAAACGGAAAAAATATTTTGAATTTTTAGAGACATCTCCGAAAAATAAAATGATTTCTCTATGGGTCGTTTTATTTGTTGCGCAGTTTTGCTAATTGCGTTTTAAAAATGTGATTAATAAGATTTTTCTTATTAATATTTCTAAAGAGATATCTTAGAGAATTAAGAATTCTCGATTTTGCGTTTTTTCCCTATTTTGACAGAAATATCAAGAGGAAATAATAAGAATTTCATATAAATAACATTCATGAAAAGGAATCTCAAGAAAGTACGAAGAAATATTCTTAATATTATCAATAAGAATTTGAGCGGCAAACCAAAGAGATTTCCACATAATTTTTTTTTTCGTTCCTGGCATCTGGCCTACCCCTCAGCCTAAAAATTGTTCATAGAGACAATCTTATTAATTTTATTAGGTACTTTTGGCTCTGTGTATGAGTCGTTTTACAGCGACCGCCTAAATTTTAATGAATTCTGGTCCAGAATCGTTTGTAGTTGATTGTAGCTTAAAAAAATTTTTTTTTAGTTGAAAAATAATCGCGTAATGCGTTTTTAAAAAATTCATATGAAGCTTTTTACAGTTACAGCTTCAATTTTAATGAATTCGGGTCCAGGATCGTTTGTAATTGATTGTAGTTTTAAAATTTTTGTTTGTAGTTGAAAAATAAGTGCGTAATGGGNCTATTGATATGTCTTCATACCAAATTTCAAGTTCGTGATACTTATGGCTCCGAAGTTATAGCCGATAAAAAATTCCACGCCTATGGGATGTGCCACGCCCCCTTTTACAAAGTCATTTATAATTACCCTCGTATAATGACCTACCATTGATATATCTGCATACAAAATTTCAAGTTCGTGATACTTATGGCTCCGAAGTTATAGCCGATAAAAAATTCCACGCCTATGGGATGTGCCACGCCCCCTTTTACAAAGTCATTTATAATTACCCTCGTATAATGACCTACCATTGATATATCTGCATACAAAATTTAAAGTTCGTGTGACTTGTGGTTCCGAAGTTATAACTGATAAAATATTCCACGCCTATTGGATGTGCCACGCCCCCTTTTACAAACTCGTTTATATATACCCTTGTAGAATCACCTACCATTGATATGTCTGCATACCAAATTTCAAGTTCGTGAGACTTATGGTTCCGAAGTTATAGCTGATAAAAGAAACCACGCCTATGGGATATGCCACGCCCCCTTTTATAAACTCGTTTATACATGTCCTCATATAAGCACCTACTATTGATATGTCTTCATACCAAATTCCATGTTCATGGGACTTGTGCTTGCGAAGTTATAGCTGATAAAAAAACACGCCTATGGGATGTGCCGCGCCCCCTTTTACAAATTCGTTTATATATACCGTCCTATAAGCACTTACCATTGTTACGTCTGCATACCAAATTTCAAGTTAGTGGGCCTTATGGTTCCGAAGTTATAGCTGATAAAATATTCCACGCCTATGGGATGTGCCACGCCCCCTTTTACAAACTCGTTTATATATACCCTCCTATAAGCACCTGCTGGTTCCGTGCGCAGAAGTGGAAAACTTTTGACTGCCATTCACCTGGGAGTGGCCAGAAGCGATTCTTGTGCGTACGGTTCAAATCGCAGCTCACAACGTCCGGATATTTATATC
>NW_016161197.1:9713-12577 GCF_001687245.7 Rhagoletis zephyria
TGGTGATGGCGAATATCGCAGACGATTTAACGATGAGCTGTATGAGCTTTACAACGATATAGACATAGTGCAGCGAATTAAAATTCAGCGGCTCCGCTGGCTTGGCCATGTCGTTCGGATGGACAGAAACGCTCCTGCTCTGAAAATATTCAACGCGGGCCGCGATGCTGGTAACAGAGGAAGAGGAAGGCCTCCTCTGCGTTGGAAAGACCAGGTGGAGAAGGACTTGGCTTCACTTGGCATTTACAATTGGCGTCAGTTAGCACAGAAGAGAAATGACTGGCGTGCTGTTTTGGACTCGGCCAAAATCGCTTAGGCGGTTACAGCGCCAAATAAGAAGAAGAAGAAGATAAGCACCTGCCATTGATATGTCTGCATACCAAATTTCAAGTTCGTGGGACTTATGGTTCCGAAGTTATAGCTGATAAAAAATTCCACGCCTATGGGATGTGCCACACCCCCTTTTGCAAACTCGTTTATATATGTATACCCTCCTACAAGCACCTACCGTTGATATGCATACCAAATTTCAGGTTAATGTGACTTATGGTCTGGAAGTTTTGGCTGATTAAAAATTTCACGCCTTTGGGAGGGGCCACGCCCCCTTGTCGGATCCCAATTTTTTCACCGTATTATAGGCCCAGGTGTCAGGGCAATACTCTGCCAAAATATTGTTCGATTCTGTCCGTCTGTTTAGACTGCAACCTGGCACATACATGCATACATACTTCCACAAATATATAGTAGATTTTCAAAATTTCAATTCAAAAAGTCAGTCGGAAGGAATTGGTTAGCCAAAGAATGTTAATCCTATATGATTTAATTTGTTTTACTTTTTTCAAAAAAGTCAGGAATTATCCGTTATTTTTTGACTGATATTCTTTCAATCAAAAGTAAAAGTTTAAGCCTGTCTTTTATTTTTTCGGTCAAATATAAAAGTTAATATTTGACCTTTACTTTTTCGGTCAAAAATAAAAGTTAAAAATCTACTTTTATTTTTTCGGTCAAATATAAAAGTTAAAATTTTTCTTTTATTTTTTCTTTCTATTATAAAAGTTAAATATGAATTTTATTTTTTCGTTAAAAATAGCAGTTTACATATTCTCAATACAATATGTTTTAATAAAAAATGCCCATCCTTTCAAGTGCAGTTTTCTATCTTCTGTAAATATATTGAGTTTCTTTAATTTAAAATTTAAGTTATTCACCTCTTTACAGGAATGATTCGGAAGTCAATTTAACAATTAATATAGCTGTCAAGTTCTGCTCCAACCAATTGTATCGCAAATCGCTAAGAATAAGCTTAGTGCTGAGAACGCGCATCGTTGTGTCGCTGGCACTTGGTGTATAATATATGCCAGATCTCTTAGTCGGCGATATAAAAATTGTTTACTCTCCCAGTAATCCATAAGGTCCGTATCAACATCAATGCGTTTCTCCTTATAGGTGCCTATTTCCTTAAATGCTTTTCGAAAGTAATCTTCGAAAAAAATAAAAGTCAAGTTTAGTTTTTTATATTGGACTGAAAAAAAAAGTCAAATTTTAACTTTTATTTTTGACTGAAAACATATCTGTGAAAAAATAACGACGGGTTTTAGACTTTTTTGAAAAACAAAAACATAACCGTTACGGTCCTTGATTCATTGAACTGATAAAATTAATTTTGAGTCCATACTGTTACGTTACCTGTGCGATATATATACTTGTAGATTATAATTAGCTCTTTTAATGGATTGTATTCTGTTTTATGCAATAAGTAGCATGAATTCAGTAGGCTTGCGATTTGATATGTAATCAAAAGAAATTAAGAACATGATAATTATGAATACAGATTTGAAAGTTTCTGTTGCTGTGCAGCTGTAGGTCGTTTCGATATCAAGGTTTTCGCGATTAAGTACACGGAAAACGGCTTTAATGGCCACTTTTGTTTGCTCTATGCCACTTAGTACTATTCTTATCCTTCAAAATGCACCTTCGAGTGGTGCTTTACGATTTTTCCTTCAGAAACTATGCCCATTGGAAGATGACGTAATGGTTTATGCTTTCTAACTTGCCTGGTTTGGCGATGTTAGATTCGAGGACACGGCAGTTTAAGTGGCCATAACTCTTGAAGGAAAAATGTTATAGCACCATTCGAGAGTGCATTTTGAAGGATAATAATAGTATTAGAAATATATTTGAAACAATTCCAATGGCTTCATAAAATCTTCTTCGTTTACCTTCTTATTTGGTCTCGCTCCTGTTTGAAATAATACTATTCTCGCATTTTTTTATTTTTCTACGTAATTTTTATTTTCTCGGCCTATTTGAGTTAGACAGAACAGAAATTTTAACTATGGGTCAATAGCACGTTGAATAGCTTGTTCCTTTCGAATGAGCTAAATAAAAAATAATTTTAACTGAAAATTCAATTAGTAAAAAAGACTTACGTTACAAATAGTTTTGCACCGAAAGCACATCGATAATTAAGAGTATAGGAAACTGCTTTATTTTATTGACAAGAAGACCGAGTTTGCTCCAAGAAAACCAGATTTTTCCTTTTTTAGTCTAGTTGATTCCGCGCCATAAACACTTTTTGATATTTTGGACTGTTACATTGCATTAAAAAATAATGCCGACTTCATTCTCATATAGAAAGCTAATCGCAGATTTTTTTTGTCGAGTACTTTTTTATTAACTTCAAAGTAGTCAATGCAAGCGAAGAGATGCAAATATATTGCAAAAAAGTGGGGTCCTCAATTATAAACTAAACTTAGGTTCATGTTGTGCTTTTTATACCCGAGCGCACTTGTGCACAAGGGTATATTAATTTTGTTCACATAACGGTTGTTTGTAACAGCCAAAACGAATCGAGATAGATATAG
>NW_016161197.1:12962-13061 GCF_001687245.7 Rhagoletis zephyria
AATTTCTTCCAAACTTGGCACAGTTGTTGGTCCTGGTACAACATACCAAACGGCCAAAAATTTTTAAAATCGGACAATAACCACGCCCACATCCCATAT
>NW_016161197.1:13300-22376 GCF_001687245.7 Rhagoletis zephyria
CAGTTGTTGACCTTCGCACAACATACCAAACGGCCGAAAATTTTTAAAATCGGATAATAACCACGCCCACATCCCATATAACGGTAATTTAGAGAAATACAAAATCTTCGATAAATCAGTAAATATTGAAGCTAATTTATTCAAAATTGATGCTTGCAACAATTCTTTACCAAGAAATACGNGCACCGCTCACTTATGATCCCATATATGTATCTCGGTAACCGTTCTACCAATTTGTACCAAACTCGGAATGGTTATTGTGCTTGCCACATAAAAGCAAAACGTTGAAAATTATTGAAAGCGGACTAAAATTGAGGCCGCTTTACATATAACGGCCAATTTCAGAACTGCTTGAAACTTCAAAATTTCGTAATCTAAGGACTCTAATTTACTCAAAAGTGATACGCCCGGCTTACCATGTAGCGGTAGCTTTCGGTAAGGTGAAAAACACATATTTAATACGTGCGCCGGGTATTTAATGTTCGGCTCCGCCCGAACTTAGACTTTCTTACTTGTTTAATTTTCATTGGTTTAGAGGTGTCTCAGGATTAAGAAAATTTTTATAATTCAGAGAAGGAGATTCGTGTTAATCAGCCCTATTCTGCATTTCGATTACGTTCCCGCATTCCGCTCCGCTGGAATCGAACTTAGGTATTCTGCGTTACGATCGAAACGAAAGAAGAAGAGGAAGAGAGAAAACATCTTTCGAAATCAGCTGTTTGCCTAGGAATGTGTGAAATCGAAACAAAACAAAGAAATATTTGCCATCAAACTATAGCAGCATATGAAGTTAAAGTTTTGTAAATATTTATAATAACTACATATACCTAGCATCACTGTAATTTAAAAATAAAATTTAAGTGGATACATAATTATAGGAATGAAATCCATAGCCGCGGCGTTATTGCTTGAAGAGAAGAACGAGTCCCAGATTGCTGATGCGGAAGTTGGAAGGCGGAGATTTAGGGACATGTTTGATCTTTTTCAGATGAGTGAAGAGTCATAAGGAATTCATCTTGAACTGTATTACTCATCGCTTAAAGTCAGTAAAATTATGCATTTACTACAGAGTGGAAGATTTGAACGCAAATGAATCCCATTTTGAAAGCCGTCAGGAGGAGGGGAAGAACAAAGCTTATCTTTCCATAGAAAATCGAATTCGAGACAACATACGCACCTCTTTTTAAAAAGTTAGTAGAAACGAGTGCAACAATAAAAGCATCTTTTTTTATGTAACTTCACATTTAATGTATGTATGTATCTATGTTCATACATCTATTAATTTTATATAAAAAGAATAAATTGTATTCAGTGCATTTCACAGTCTTATTTATAGATAATGTAAACAAAAACGCCTGGACTTCCACTTTGAAAACGTCGCGCAATATCCCTTTTGGTTGCCATTCTTTGAGCCAATTTTTCGTATTGCCCGTATTACCGCTCGCGAAAACAAAGAAATCGAGAAAATTCATTTATGATGACTTACAATCATGGACAGTATATTTTACTTAAATTTTTTATAAAATTTTATTATTTAAACCCACGAAAATAACAATTCAAACGTTCTCCGTCAACAAATTTGCAACTTAGAAAAACGGAACTACGATCGAAATGTAGAATAGGTATAATCGTAAATTTCTAAGATTGATCGAAAGGAAACGGAACGCAGAATACCAAAGTTGCCAAACGGAGAAAATTTCGATTCGAGTCGAAATGCAGAATAGGGCTGAATATTTACATTGTGTGATACCTCAGAATATGTATGACCCAGATATAATTAAAAATCTGCGAAACCTGAGAAAAAAATTGTTCCCCTCGGCTTCGTTTTCGGCGATTTGGGCCATATGCTTTTAAATTAATACAATTTATATATAGGGGCCCGTGATTTTTTAGTCCCAGGCCCGAGTTTTCTCTCGACGGCCCTGGCTGTGGGAAGAGATAAGAAAAGTATGGTATTGAGATTTAACCACAACACAAGATCTAGGAACGCATGCATTGCCGCAACTGATAAAATTCGCCCAACTCTCAACTTTTGACGCACGCATATGCGGCAAAACAACAACACAAAAAAAAAATTATGGAACGAGTTCAAACCAGCTGATTTTTGGCCAATCAAATTGAGTCGTTTTGTTTGCAGCAACGTTTTCATTGTGCCGTCTCGCCATGTTCTGTGCGTTTTGTCAGTCAAAAGCACCCCTGTGACACAGAAAAGATTTTATATCTAGCGGGGCTTCAAGTCCTGCGCACTGAGAAAAGAGTTTAGTTACGTCAAATAAATACACTCATAATTTGGTTATAGTTGAATGATTTGGTTATAATTCATGAGTTGAGATAAATATATTTATCCGACTTTTATCTGAGTGCAGCTAATCCTCAATGCGCCAATATTTTTTTATTTTTATTATTTATGTTTTAGTTTACTTCTTTTATTTAACTTTTCGTTGGTCCTCTGCAATAACGACATATCAAAATTCAGAAAATAAAAACTGTTATTACCGTTAAGTGGCTCATGTCTTTATTCCTTGTCGAATCCATGTAAAGTCTTCTGTACTTACTTTAGCAATCTTATGTGCTTACTTTAGTGAGGGATGGAAATGGATTCAACATGGATTAGAGACAAGAGCCACTTAACAGTAGTAACTAGAGCTCTAGATACTCGGGTATCGAGCAATACTCGCTCGAAACTCGTTCATTGCTCAACTGCTCAAATGTTTGTTCAAAATTTTCGCGTTTTTGAACAATTTCATAAACAAAAGAAAATTTGTAAATTGTATTTGTCAGCAGCTGCTTTCTAATTCATGTTAAATAAATTATATTATTAAATACCAGTGTAGAAATCTTTGCATTATATATCAATAATTTGAAAAATTGAAAAAGTTGCTACCAAAAATGTCAATTTAATAAATAAAACATTGCTCAAATTACTCGAAAAAATCGAATTGCTCGAGCTCATGCTCGAAAATTTTCGAGTAATGAGCATTGAACAAATGTGCGAGTACTCGCTGCTCATATACCCGGGCTGTTTGAAAATGTGCGAACAAAATCGAGAGCTCTAGTAGTAACAGTTTTTGTTTTTTGAGTTTTGAATTGTGCCGTTATTGCACAGGACCATCGTTTAGTTTAATTTTATTTCATATTATTTATTTTATTATTAGATAACTAAAATGTTTTCGCGTTTAATTGTGTTAAAAAACAAAAAACTCAAATGTAATCCATTTGAAAAAATTAAAGGCATATTTGAATGAATTTGAAAGAGTTAAATGAAAATTCTACCGTGGTACTCGAAACTACGAACACGCGGCTGGCTAACCCGCATTACTGCCGTCTGTCGGGTACAATTCGCGGGTCAACGTTGCCGTCTGTCTATGCTTTTACAGACATCTTAGCTGAAAAACATCCGAAAATGGATGCGAAAAAGGAAATAAAAGTGGACGAAGTGCTAAGGTGACCAGGCGAGCACACAACACTCAATCTACTGGAACAAATGTACTGAATAAATCACCAGACCAGGAATATCAAAATCGAGGTAACGTTAACCAGCATTCATTTAAATCTATATCCAAAACAGTAGCACATTTAAATAAATCAGAGACACGCAAACCTGAGTCTATTATCAAATATTCTGGTACTAGTATAACGCATCACAGAGGTAGCAGTAATGATGATATACAAAATATCGATCCCACAACGGGTAATAACACCATTGCAAGGAAAACCCCGAATTAATTAAGCAACGATGGGCACTTTATCGTTGCTTAATTAAGACTGATACAGTTAAATGGTAAACTCCTTGGCCCCCGACAGGCCCACCTTTTGGCAAAACGTGGGATAAAATAGCGATGGCCCAGAAACGTGCTGCCGAAAAAATGTTGGTAGAAGCACAAGCTACTGCAGAAAAGCAGGAAGAAGAACCCGTGAATGAAGCCGTAACACCAGAAGCTGCGGAAGGATGTTCAGTGAAACCAATGCCAAATGCAAAATTTGCAAGAAGTCAGGCAGACTTTACAAGCATCCATATGGAGAAATTAAACGCGCATGATTGTGCGAATTTTGAGGAGTCACGTCCCGCAGAAACAGGAACGGCAGCCACACAATTTAGTGGAAATATATGGCACAGCATTCGTAATGAACGCATCATTTGGCAACCGAATGCAGCAGTAAACACAACTGGAATAGTAGCTGGTGGTGGTGTGGACCTGGGCAACAGGATGGATATTCACCCATTTAAAAATTTCGCGCTAGTTTAACGTAAATCCAATGGAGAGTACGACCAATGCTGACAACTTCTTTCCATTGCCTACAGCTGAGGATAGGTATAAACATCACATACAAATAAGTTCGGTTCATAAACGGCCAAAACTGCAAGGCAAGTTTCCTGAGATTTGGCGTAAGAGGAAGAAATTAACACGCCGAAGGTGGAGGAACTCCTGGGGATCAATTGGATTGAATTTCCTGTCTACAACAAATTTAAAATAAATATTTTGAAGGTAAAAAATTAATATTAATTTGAAAAGACATTCACACAATTTAGCTCTTGGCAGTATGTGCAAATATCTTTGAACATGGATACATATGTGCATGGGTAATAAAATTAAATATAGTAAAAACTTAAAAAAAAAAATACATATGTATATACAGTACATCAATAATCACTTTTTTGCTCTCGGCAATATGTTCAAAAATCTTTGAACATGTGTGCATACATACATGTAATCTTTAGAATATACAAAGGAAATATAAAACAAGTAAGAAAGTCTAAGTTCGGGCGGAGCCGAACATTAAATACCCGGCGCACGTATTAAATATGTGTTTTTCACCTTACCGAAAGCTACCGCTACATGGTAAGCCGGGGCGTATCAATTTTGAGTAAATTAGAGTCCTTAGATTCCGAAATTTTGAAGTTTCAAGCAGTTCTGAAATTTGCCGTTATATGTAAAGCGGCCTCAATTTTAGTCCACTTTCAATAATTTTCAACGTTTTGCTTTTATGTGGCAAGCACAATAACCATACCGAGTTTGGTACAAATTGGTAGAACGGTTACCGAGATACATATATGTGATCATAAGTGGGCGGTGCCACGCCCATTTTCCAAAATTTTATCACAAACGTATTTCTTGCTTAAGAAATTGTTGCAAGCATCAATTTTGAATAAATTAGCTTTAATATTTACTGATTTATCGATTTTGTATTTCTCTAAATTACCATTTGGTCTGTTGTGTGAAGGCCAACAACTGTGCCAAGTTTGGAAGAAATTGGTACAGCGGTTACCAAGATATACATATGTAACCATAAGTGGGCGTGGCTACGCCCATTTTCCGAAAATTTATAATATTCTTATTTTTCGTCTAAAACTTATTGTAAATATCAATTTTGAGTAAATAATCTGCAGTAGTTACTAAAATATCGCAGTTTTTGTATTTCTCTAAATTACCGTTATATGGGATGTGGGCGTGGTTATTGTCCGAGTTTAAAACTTTTCGGCCGTTTGGTATGTTGTGCGAAGGCCAACAACTGTGCCAAGTTTGGAAGAAATTGGTGCAGCGGTTACCAAGATATACACATGTAACCATAAGTGGGCGTGGCTACGCCCATTTTCCGAAAATTTATAATATTCTTATTTTTCGTCTAAAACTTATTGTAAACATCAATTTTGAGTGAATAATCTCTAGTAGTTACTAAAAAATCGCAGTTTTCGGTTTTCTGAAAATTACCGTTACATGGGAAGTGGGCGTGGTTACAGTCCGATTTCGCCCATTTTCAATACCAACCTACCTTGGATAAATGGAAACCTACATACCTAATTTTGTTGATATCTCAATTTTTGCGAGTTATCGTGTACACGGACGGACGGACAGACGGATAGACGGGCAGACAGACAGACATGGCTTAATCGATTTCTCTATTCATTCTGAGCATATATGTATACATTTGCCTATATCTATCTCGATTCGTTTTGGCTGTTACAAACAACCGTTATGTGAACAAAATTAATATACCCTTGTGCACAAGTGCGCTCTGGTATAAAAATACATACACTTACATACATACGTTGTAGTGAATCATCAGATTACGTATTTACTGATAAAATTTTGAACACACATAGATTACATTCTTAACACGTAAAGATGTAGTAGTTGCACACAACCAAAATACCATAAGAACTAATGCACTGGTTTCTTATTTTATATTTTTTTTTAAATATCACAGCGCACGGCAGTGCACGCGAGTGACGAAAGCAGCCACAGTAGCATGCGGAAATGACTCGCTTATATATACACGAGATTTGGAAGTTTTTATCCAGACTTCCAATCGACATGTTTGAGATATCGTTGGAAAGGTCTTGCAGAGTGTGTCCAGAAAATGTATTCAAGCTTCATAAACGATTAACCGGATTCTTAAAAATTAGGCTAAAGTGTTGCGAAACAAAAAACGTTTTTTTTTGCTTTTGCCGGATTAATGGTGCATGTGGGTACATTCAACATATATAATGTTATTCCATAGGCCAATACCTTTCAAACGATACCTTATATATTAAGTTTCGGCTACTAGTTGGAAAGATATAGAAGTAAATGTGTTTTGGTTCGTGTCTCCACTACGAGATCATTTAATTTCTTTAACCCTTCGTCTGACACATGAGTCCAGCCAGGCCTTTTCCATTTTCAAATTACAAAAAAGGGTACTTTAAATATAGCTAGAGGCTTGAAATTTCAGGTAGCTTACTAAAGTTTAGTGAATTACCAATCTGTAAAAAATCGTGTTGGTATCATATATATAAAGCTAGATATATAGAGATGTTGATTAATACATCACATTCGTAACACATAGGTCTGGCTGGACCCACATATATTCCTATGTAATTTTTACCTAAAATGAAGGAATGCAACCGTTTTTCAAAGTTTTATTTTGAATTTTTGAATTAGCATGGCAAGAGATGATTTGCATTTTTAACCGACTTCCAAAAAAGGAGGAGGTTATCAGTTCGTCGGAATATTTAATCAAAACATCCTGGAACAAAACCTTCTTAGTTTTTCTTGTACTTTATTTGCTGAAAGTTTTAACTCTCCGTCAGACACATGTTTCGATTGGCACATTCGGTACGCATGAGTCTGGCTGGACCCACATGCAAATTGTATGAATTTATATAGAAATTATGTGCAACATTTGTTCAATTAAACTTATTTATTGTATGTTATTCAAATATTTACTTAATTTAAGGGCTTTCTTTTTTATTTTATTATTTAAATACACTGGCGATCAAAACCGGGTGCATGTTCGACATTTTATTACTTACAGTAACATAACTTTTTTAATAATAAGCGGATTTCTTTGAAATTTTCAGCAATTTTTCCTTATTATCTAGGGTATAAAGCCCAGTAAATAGAAAAATTAACAAGTGATTCACAGCAAAAACGCAAGGCAACTATCTTCACTCAGTTTTGAACTTTTAGGAGGTATATATCAAGAGGATTGTGGAGACTCCTTTGCTTTTAATAGCGATTTTATACGTCCGGGAATGCTCTCTACTGAGTTTTCTATGATTTCGCTTGGAATATTACCCCATTATAATTTTGCTCACCTCCAAAGCTCTTTCATGTTACTGGAGCTCGCTTGTGCTATGCTAATCCTCTCTTGACCACAGCGCTCAATTTTTCGATAGCTTTGAGGTCTGGGATTTGTGCTGGCCACCATGTTACATGTTTTTCTTTGTATGGTGTTTTTGAAGATGTTGATAAGGTGTTTCCCAAAAATATGCCTTCTTATCGTTTTGGAAACAATTAATTTTCGTTCCATCGGACCATATTACCCCTTTTAAGTGCAAAAGCTCCAATTCTCGTGACTTTTACAAAATTTAAGTGGCAGCTTAATGGCGTAGGATGTTTTGCTTGCTGGCATTTAGTGTCTTGGGTTAATATAAAAGGTATAATGAACATATCCTCCAAACAAATTTGCCGGACTTTGACAAAAAACAAACAAAAGCAAGACAAAAGCGCAAACCCTGCGGAAGAAGTTGTTTGCCAGCAGGACGGAGATCCAAAGGATTCTGAAAATATTCGACACCGCCGGCTGCTTGGGAAAAATTTTCTTCAACACCATCGCAAAATTGAGCGCTGTGGTCAAGAGAGGAATAGCATAGCACAAGCGAGCTCCGAGTAACATCATTTTAGGTAACAAGTAATTTTTTGAAAAAAACCCGACTTCAATTCTCATTTAAAAAACTACATATACTAGTGAACCCGCATGACGTCAAAACGCCAACATTTAATTAAACTATTTAAACAGGTGAAACCCTGTTCAATAACCTCTAAAAATATTCCTAATGATTAATCTAAACCATTTCTCAGTGGTGCTTTTAAAGTTTACGACATACAACAATACGACACTTACGACACCGTTGTGAATCCCCCAATAATTTCTTGTAAATCTTTCATTTGACATCCATCGCTCATATTTCATATAACTTGGGTATAAAATAGTTCAATTAGACTTCTTAAATAGGTGGCAACCCTATCCAAGATATTTCCAAACTACTACCTTCTTAAACCTCTTTTATATGACACCCATATAGCGATACCTTATTCACTTGCCAAATTCCTTTACATAATTAAAATTGAATAATTTCTTTTTACATGTGGCAACCCTCCTATACATAGTTACGTTATAAAACCTTTTCAAAACCATTTCGATTGCTACCCATATTTAATAATTGATTTAACTTATTAATTAATTTGAGCTCAATTTCTTAACAGGTGGCAACTTTTTTCGAAAAAGTAAAACCTTCTTGAACATCCACACCCTAAGCCCTTTAATTTGGTACCTCAGTTTTGAAAATCAAACGGAGGGTGCGGATCTGAGGGCATTGATTAGTAAATAACTTGAGTAAAATTATTTAACAGGTGGCAACCCCTTTCGAAAAAATTAAACCAGTTTGCACATCTACAGGCCAAGCGCTCCTGATCCACTGATCGGATCTTAACCAGATTAGTATGGGACCACCTCTGAGGTACTACCTTTCCGATGCAAAAAGAATTATCGGTTGACGTGGTCCAAAGTTATGCGGTAACATACATAAAAAAAA
>NW_016161197.1:22401-27286 GCF_001687245.7 Rhagoletis zephyria
TACGCATTTTTTAACTGCCTTGGCAACGTAGGGAAAATTTCTTTATTCATACGGATCGTTGCAAAGTTCTATTTTTTATTTTGTGTTTCTAGAAGTAGACGGAATTTCGCAACGTTCCAAATAAATAAAAAAAGATTTTCTGTACGTTTCTAAGGCAGTTAAAAAATGCGTTTAATTTTCGTCACGAAATTGATGTCATAAATTTTGTGTTTCTAGTTCAGCTTTCGTCACTCGAAAATTTTACCTCAGAGAGGTGTTTTATTTGATATCAAATATTTTAAAATCGACGAAAATACAAACAATAATCTAAATGTTTTATTTTTCTCAAATAAATTGTTAAAAATATTATCTAAATCTAATTAAAATCGATGTGTATATTGAAACATATAATTTTTCGAATACGGAATAAAGCGAAAAAGAATGATCATATCCTTTGTATTCGAAAAAATTAATTATTATAAATTAAAGATGTGGGGTAATTTTCGTCACGAAATTGATATCATAAATTTTGTGTTTCTAGTTCGGCTTTCGTCACTCGAAAATTTTACCTCAGAGAGGTGTTTTATTTGACACATACATACACGCACATACAGATGCAAATATACAATTAGTTAGGAAACATAAAGTGAGAAAATTTTATATAACGAAGAAATGTTTCAAAAAATATTCAGATTCGTAAAGAATCTCAAGTAACCACTTCTTATCCGCTTCTAACTTTATTTTATTTTTATTTTTATGCTTTACTTCCCCCGACCATAGGTAAGGGGTAAAGCATTTAATATTTATATTTGTCTTTATATTTTTTAATATTTTACTTTCCCCACCTTGGGTAAGGGGTAAAACATTGAATATATAAAGTACTCACCTCTTAGTTTATTAGACTCACCAGTGGTAAGGGGTAGAGAATTTTAAAATAAGAGTATTTGTAGTTCACGCATTGCTGAGAATTGCTTGTTACCCCCTCCGACTAGCATTCGAAGCAAACGGTTGTGTTAAGCGTATTGATTGTTAACCCAATTCTGCTTTTGTTCTATATCTACGTGTGTAGTGAACCCACACATTTTTATACCCGAGCGCAGTTATGCACACAATGTGTGTGATCAGAATGAAAAGAGAAATCGATCAAGCGGTGACTGTATGTTCGTCCGTCCGTCCATCTGTCCGTCCGTCCGTCTGTGCAGAAGATAACTCGAGTAAAAATTGAGATATCTTAACGAAACTTAGTACGTGCACTTCTTCCAGGAGTAGGACGGATGGTATTGAAAATAGACAAAGTTGGACGATAACCACGCCTACCTCCCATATAACGGTAATTTTCAGAAATACGAAAACTGCGATATTTTAGTAACTACTGAAGATAAATCACTCAAAATTGATATTTACAATAATTTTCAGACGAAAAATAAGAATATTATACATTTTTTGAAAATGGGCGTAGCCACGCCACATGTGTATATCTTGGTAACCGGACAATAACCACGCCCACATCCCATATAACGGTAATTTAGAGAAATACGAAATCTTCGATAAATCAGTAAATACTAAAGCTAATTTATTCAAAATTGATGCTTGCAACAACGCTTTACCAAGAAATACGTTTATGATAAAATTTTAAACAATGGGCGTGGCATCGCCCACTTATGATCACATATATGAAACTCAGTAACCGTTTTACCAATTTGTACCAAACTCGGTATGGTTATTGTGCTTGCCACATAAAAGCAAAACGTTGAAAATTATTGAAATCGGACTAAAATTACCGGTAAATTTCGGAAATGCTTGAAACTTCAATATTTCGAAATTTAAGGACGCTAATTTACTCAAAATTGATACACCCCGGCTTACCATCTAGCGGTAGCTTTCGAAAGGTGAAAAACATATATTTAACACTTGCGCCGGGTATTTAATGTTCGGCTCCGCCCGAACTTAGACTTTCTTACTTGTTTTTTCTTTGTGACAGTGACACTTAATTAAACAGCTGTCGAACTGAGCTAATCCAAACTCCAATGTAATGGCCTCCTCGGCCTTCAACTACGGGGATAATAGATTCGCTCTATTATCACCCGCCCCTCGTACCAAACGTAAAAAAACATCAAATATGTGTGAAAACTTTCCCGAACTGCCGCTAACAAAAAAAGATGAGCGAAAGTTTATAGTGATCAAGCCAATCGACACCAATAAAATATTTGCCAACTAGTCAATATTTTCAATACATAAAGCACTACTTGCGATATGCAAGGAAACTAACTCAATAACCTTCTTCTAATTCTCTTAGTGAAAAACCGACAATCTGCTAAGAAATTCATTGACGCTAAACTTCTTCCTGGCATTTGCGAAATTACGGCAAAGTACCATGACAACTTAAATAACGTCAAAGGCACTGTTTACGCTCCTTTCCCTAATAACGTCCCAAAAACAAAGAATCGAGGAACTAAAAAGCTATAACATTACTAACGTGTATAAATCCCAACGTCCAATGAACAGAGTCCTCAAGCCTTACAGGTGTTATATTAATATCCTTCGCCAGCTACTTTCTCCCGAAAAAAAATTATATTGCTTGGATCACAACTACAGTCCGACCTCATTATCCGAACCCCATGAGGTGTAAAATATGCCAAAAACTAGGGCATACACAACAATTCTGCAAAAACATTCCAGCTTGCCCGGTCTGCAGTCTCCCGCCGCACACTCCAGACATGCTGCTTCTTCCAACACGTGCCCTAAATATACACAAGCAAAAGAGGGGCTTAAAATAAAAACCCAAGAAAAATGCACATTGAAAGAAGCCAACTAAAATATATAAAATGCGTAACCCCCTACTCCCCACCGCCAACTCATATGCTAGTTCTATCAAATCAGCAAATTTACTTGATAAAAATATATCGCCAAATACGAACAATACACCAGTAAAAACTCCGAACATATCCGCCAACAAAACAATAGAAGATAATAATAATACAGACAAAACTTATCATCTAACCTACAACGATCTTCAACCAACTGAACTTCCTACCTGCTCAACATCAATAATACCACATGGTTTACTAACCTCCGATACACGCCTTACCACCACGAAAATTATCCACGCTCTTCTTCCTCGCACATTCTCAATGTCCCCAACAACTCTGCCGAAACTCAACCAAAAACTACCACACCAGATGCGAGTCCGATGGAATTTAAAACAACTCACCTTCCCACTCTCAGTTTTAAAACTCAATCACTTCATACCAACAACAAATATATCAGGATATCTTCAACAACATCAGCCGTGAAAGAACATAGTTGCGTTCCAGATGCTTCACGATTTGCAGGTTTTTACAGGAAGTCGTTCCAGGTGACCATCTTCCATAAGGTTTATTAATGGAGAAAACAGCTGTTCCTGTAAATCGTGAATATCGTGAATATCGTGAAGCATCTGGAACGCAACTTATATGAAGTCAAAAGCAGCCAACAACAACAGCAATCCCCAACATTAATGGTGCATACAAACAGTTGATATGCTAAAATAGAGGGACTACATGTTCTAATGAGGAATTCAATGGTATCGAGTGGGATGCATATAATACATTTTTTCATATGAAAAATTATGCGCAGATACTGTAAACATACTGTTGTGATACTGTTAAGCATATGAAATTATAGAAAGTTTGATTTTCATACATCTTCACATGAGAAGTTTAACAGATGCATGGATATCAACTCTGACATTCAAATTTTCACATCCATGTCAAACAAACAAATTCAAAACAAAGAAATTGTTTGTGCTAGAATTTTTTATATACAGCATTGACACATTAAGTTAAACTTTTGGCAAATAAAACGAATCTTTTGGCAAATAAATTTAATCTTTTGGCAAATAATTTTAATCTCTTGTCAAATAAAATTAATCTTTTGGCAAATAAATTCAATCTTTTAGCAAATAAATTTAACCTTTTGGCAAATAAAATTAATCTTTTGGCAAATAAATTTAATCTTTTGGCAAATAAAATTAAAATCTACTGTGGTACTAAGCAGTGTTTGAAAAAGTAAAAAATACGCTAAAAAACTGGTGTTGCTGTGCTGGGAAAGTATTTTTTTTACTTTTGACGCTTAGCTTTACTGCGCCAATATCAAGAGTTAACCTGCAGGACAGCTGAAGTGTTTTTTGGGTTTTCTGGTCTGTTGATTGCACTGCTCACTTCGAAAATGCTTTCTTTTTGGAAATTTCAAGACATAAATACATTTTTTTTAACCGCATTTGAAAATATATTAAGGGAGATTTGTAGCATTTTAGATGTTTTTTATCCCATTTGGCCATATGCGAGGTTTGGTTGAAATAAAGTGAGTCAGATAGTTTGACAAATATTTGAAACTGTGCTCTGACAGAACTGTTTGAAAGTGAGCAGTCAAATCAGCTAAACAGAAAAACCAAAAAACACTTTTCAGCTATCCTGCAGGTTAACCCTTGATATTGGCGCACTTAAGCTAAGCGTCAAAAGTAAAAAAAACAAGTAAGAAAGTCTAAGTTCGGGCGGAGCCGAACATTAAATACCCGGCGCAAGTATTAAATATATATTTTTTCACCTTTCCGAAACCTTCCGCTAGATGGTAAGCCGGGGTGTATCAATTTTGAGTAAATTAGTGTTTAGGCGCGTCTGCTAACACCAGGCGCCTAAATACATGCTATGCACTGCTGCATGTGCAAAAATTTCCTTTATGCAATTTAGGAAATTTTTGCACATGCACTTCTCAACTGCCAAGTAATTGAACTTTCTTAAGTTTCAATAAGATGGCACTTCAAAGTATGCTCTGCCTAGTCGGATGCATCCTCCGGACACTGCTTCCGGAGCATTCTGCGGACTCTGCATGGCTTACAACCATGCGGAGGTGGTAATAGTTGATTACC
>NW_016161197.1:28355-54342 GCF_001687245.7 Rhagoletis zephyria
TGAATAACTCAGTGAGAGGGGAGACCAGTATGTTTGCATGTATGTATATAAAAAAAATATTTATTGGACCAAAAAGTAGTGGGTAGGCACTGTGGCCAATGGTAATCAACTATTACCACCTCCGCATGGTTGTAAGCCATGCAGAGTCCGCAGAATGCTCCGGAAGCAGTAGTTACTAAAATATCGCAGTTTTCGTATTTCTGGAAATTACCGTTATATGGGAAGTGGGCGTGGTAATTGTCCGATTTCGCCCATTTTCAATACCAACCTACCTTGGATTAACAGAAACCTACATACCAAATTTTTGCTCGAGTTATCGTGTACACGGACGGACGGACAGAAGGACAGACGGACAGACGGACGGACAGACAGACATGGCTTAATCGATTTCTTTTTTCATTCTGATCATTTATGTATACATTTGTCTATATCTATCTCGATTCATTTTGGCTGTTACAAACAACCGTTATGTGAACAAAATTAATATACCCTTGTGCACAAGTACGCTCGGGTATAAAAATGCTTTCCTAGCACAGCAGTTTTTTAGTGTATTTTTTACTTTTTAAAACACTGTTTAGTACTACAGTAGTGTTTAATTTTATTTGCAAAGATTAATTGTGTTTGCCAAAAGGTTAAATTTATTTGCCAAAAGATTAAATTTATTTGCCAAAAGACTCATTTTATTTGCCAAAAGATTAAATTTATTTGCCAAAAGATTAAACTTATTTGCCAAAAGATTAATTTTATTTGCCAAAAGCTTAACTTAATGTGTCAATGCTATAGAAGCAACTCACGTATGGTAGACAATAAAAATAAAAAGAAGTATGATAACAATTTAAAAAGCAAGACATTACACAAAGTTTTAATGAGCTTTTATCACATTTTAGTAAAAATAGGCCTATAATTCCCAAGCTGGCAAAGAAACGAAAATGTGTATATTTTACAAAAAAGACTTGCCAAATATATAAGTCAAAATTATAGAAGGCATGTATACTGCTCCCTTTCAATTTTTCATACAGTTTATGCTTCTTTCTGGCTTTAACAAAATGCAGGGATACCACTCTTATTTTGGTACAATACAGTTGTAAAGTATTTTCAATTCGAAATCAAAGAAAACAGAGAATTAACGAAAAAACAAAAATTATGGTCTCATGTTTCTTTCAAACCGAATGCATGTGGTGGCGGTTCCGGTAAAAGGGAATTGTATTTGCGCGAATTCGTTTTAAATGTATTTGCATACATTGGTTAATTGGCTTACCGAAACCACAACATTCCAAATAAAGGCATTTCACTGTCAAAGCGATGTCGCGAGAATTCGCGCGAATAAAATTCGCTCTTACCGAACCCACCGGCCAAGTCCACATAGTTATGATTTCTCATTCCTTTGTTTAGCGCTGTAACCGCGTAAGAATTTTTCACCAAATCTAATAAAGCTCGCTCTTCTTTTCGTATTGAGATATGCAAAAGTCATATTTTTTAATTTATAATAATAAGAATAAGAACTTTTTCATCCGCTCCTGAATTTTGGGTACATTTTCTAATAGTATCTTTTTTTCAATATACATAAGTATATATACTCCGATGTATTTTGAATAAATATACTAGCAATATACATATGTAGAAGTAGTGGCGGCCGCTGTGGTGTAATGGTTAGCAGTCCGCACTACCATTTCGCAGGGCCTGAGTTCAAGTTCAGTTTCCGACCAACATCAAAATATAAAAAAGAACAGTTTTTTTCTAATATCGGTTGCCCCTCGGCAGGCAATGGCAAATCTCCGAGCGTATTATGCCATGAAAAAACAGCTTCTCATAAAAATCTGTGTTCGTATGCAAAAGTAGCTTATGTCGAAAGGCTGGCTTTAGTATAATGCGGCAATCCCTTTATTTTTTAAACGGCAAGGAATTTTTCGATGAGACCTAATAAGAATATTGACTTGCTAGTATCGGAACTATTTCCTCCATCCACGTTTATTTGCCAAAAGTTGTTCAACGGCTTAGCGCCAGTGAGTCATTCGCAATCGTATGCTGCGAATGCCGATTTATACTAAAGCCAGCCTTTCGACATAAGCTACTTTTCCATATGAACACAGAAATACAATCGCCTTTCGGAGTCGACGTAAAACTGTAGTTCCCATCAAGACACACGCCAAGAAGCTCGGAGGAGCCGCTAGGCCAAACGCAAACATAGTGTTTAAGTGGCAACCTATATATGTCGAAGTATTACAAAATATTTTGGTGCTTTTTCAAGTGTAAAATCTATTGACAAACGGAAGAAAACAACATCTCTATAATTTCAACTTATGCCAAACGTTTGTAATATGAAAAAGAAAAAACATAAACAAGCGATTTCTGAACAAAAAAACTGTTTTTCCACAAAGATACTTAAATCGAAGGTATGCACATATAAAAATAGCATTCCACAATGCTTTATGGCAGGAGGAGAAGGACACTTCAACCAGTTCTCGTCCTTGTTAGAGAACATTTCAAAAAAATAAGCTTCTACTTTCGAAGCTAGTACAAAATGACTTAATTTATTTGTTGTTTACAAAGAATTCTTGCCCAGTATATACATAAGTCAAAATTATAAAATACATACGTATATATCGCTTTGATTCATTTCTTCATAGAGTTGGCGCATACGGCATGTTACCACATTCATACTTTGTAAATGCACCATAGTTTAAGACTACATAGTCTACATAATCTACAACATTTTTAATCAACATAACAGCAACAGTAACATTAAAATATATTGTAAATTTCCTTATTATACATACATACGTATATTATAAGCAGTACAGTAACTCTGTATTCATATTTATATAGGTCTTATGCCATTCAAAATAATCCAATGGCAGATCAAAGGTTACTTTAATAATTATCATCAATTAGCTCTACTGATAAGATACACTCGCCCTAACGTGATATGCCTACAGGAAATACATATCCCGCACGGTACTATTCATGTTACAACCCCCAAAGCTTACGTGGGGTATTTTTACAATTGCAGCCAAAACAAAACTTCTAAATAAGAGGTTGCCATTATCATCAGTCGTAATATCCCTCACAAAATTATACCACAAATATCCACCATCCAATCAATAGCTATCGAAATAAATCTGCCATCCCCATTTACTATCAATAATATCTATATCCTCCCAGCCCAAATCTTTTCTGAAACCGACATTTCCTCACTTCTATCCCAATCCCAATGCCCCACCATTATTCAAGGGGACTTAAATGCTTGGAGCCCCTTATGAGGAAAAGTGCCGTTTTTTAAATGAAAATTTATTGTGGAAAAGCAACAATAATTTGAAAAAATGGTAGAAGTGATAGCTATTTCGGAAATCACCACATTTCCTCATCAGACTTCTTTCAGTAGGATTCGAACCGACGATCCCACTGACTCAGCCAGTTGCCTATGCACCGTGCTAAGTACGCCTTGTAAATTATCGTTTGCTTTTTTCCACTATTTTCATTTTTGTTATGCCAACACAATCAAGCGCAGCTATTCCGCTGCAATTCACTTGATCATGTGGTTCTTGGTATTGTTGGTTTTTGCTAATAATTCTATTTTTACAATGTTTAACGTTTAGGTGTGCTCGTCCTTAAGTTATTTGTTTTTGTTATTGTTTTGACCTTATAACAATTATATTCAACAATTTTTATTGAGCTCGAGGGATCATCGGTACTGAAAGAAGTCTGAAGAGGAAATATGGTGATTTCCGAAATAGCTATCACTTCTACAATTTTTCCAAATTATTTCTGCTTTTCCACAATAAATTTTCATTTAAAAAACGGCACTATTCCTCTTTCAACACTTTGTCAATGACGTACTTTCAAAAATCACGTCATTGTTTTATCAACAGACTTTGAAAAAGCTTTCGATCGAGTTGGTGCCCATGCAGTCCTCGAGCAACTTGCTTTGTGGGGTATCGGCCCGAAAATATGTAACCTAATTAAGTCGTTTCTCTCCGGACACAGATTTCAAGTTAAAGCCAATGGCTGTTACTCCAACCCTTTCACACTCGCCAACGGCATCCCGCAAGGATCCCCGTTGTCGGTCATGCTCTTCATAATTGCCCTACAAAAACTCAACGAAATGGCATCAAAATATCGTAGCCTGCAATTTAGTATTTACACTGCAGTGGGGCTTGAGTACACGTGAATATAGAAAATACCGACATAGAAAATGTTAACCATCTTAAAATACTAGGTATTAACTTTGACAGTAAAAATACGTACAAATACCACTGTTCTGAGCTCAGAACAAAACTTATTCCAAGACTGAATATAATAAAATACCTGTAATCAAAACATCTGCGTATCCACACTAACACGCTTGTCGATATAACTAGGGCGTCAGTTCTATCTAAGATCGATTATGGTCTCCCAATCTACGGTTGGTGCGCCCACTCCCATTTAGATCTCCTTAACAAGCCCTACTATGCCGCAATTCATCGTAGCATAACGCATTTACCACGTCTCCGACTAAATGTGTGTTAGCCGAATCCGAATTACCATCTATCCCTGTTTGATACCTATAGCATCGCGGCCCGCCACAAGCGTAGTCACAGTATAATGTCCATCCTAAGACGTAGCATCTCTTAATGTAAAAACTTGGAAATCCAAATAGTAGCCAAAAGACCCAGAGTTAGCCAGCAAACACCATGGCTACTACAAACCTCTTCCATTGATGCCCAACTACATGCATACATTAAAAGCAATACATGCAATAGCACTTTCGTCCAACTTTTCAATGAGTTAATAAATAACAAAGAGTTAGCTGACTAGTTTCCAATTTTCAAGGATGGTTCCAAAACTGGCCACAGCACTACATTCGGTCGCCTGGTTAAAAGATTGCCGTAAGCGCAATTCTGACGATTTTTAGTTCTAGATTTATATATTTTGAAAGGAGGTCTTTCGATAGGTGTTATCAGCTTTTAGATATCTCCTTTAGTTTCAGAGATATTGACTAAAATTTGTTCGATAATTTAGTAAAAATTTAGTTAATGATGCAGTCGTATTAAACTAATCAATATCTTAAAAATGGGGTTCTCCATTTTTTATGTCTCCTTTAGTTTCCGAAATATTGAGTAAGAAGTGTCGTTAATTTGGTAGAAATTTTGATCACATTTTGTCGTATTTCATACAAAGTGGCTGCCAAATTGTGAACAAATGACGCTTACGACAAAATTTTACCAAAGAAAATTCTTCATAAACTCAAAACTAATTAACAATAAACATTAAAAATTAAATAATTTAAGAATATTGTGAACTAAATAGTAACATTTTCAGAGACTTTGGAGAAAATATATCTTCGCGTTTTTGAGAAATTGCATTCCAATCTTCAATCGCGATTTCCCACAACCTTCCGAAATTAACATACGACAATCTTTTACCCAGGCGATGATTCTCTGTTGTCGAAAAAAGCGGCGCCCCCATATGCGGCGGATGACACTCAACTTATTCTTCCATCTTTACTGCTAAAGCTCTCGCCATACTAAAGGCTGTGGAATATGCATCGAACAAAAAGGGAAGTTTGTCATTTGTTCAGATAGTTTCTCAGACATATTTACTTAAGCGGGCTCTTTTAAGTACCCAACCCGCCTAAGTACCTGAAAAAGCTGAAATTTTTCTTGAGGTACTTAAGAGGGTCGGTCGCTGTGGTGTAGTGGTAAGCAGTGCGCGCTTCCACTCCGCAGCACTTGGGTTCAAACCCTGGTCAAAGCAACATCGCAAAAAATATAGAAAAAAGGTTTTTTCTTAACAGCGGTCGTCCCTCGGCAGGCAATGGCAAACCTCCGAGGGTATTTCTGCCATGAGAAACAGCTTCTCATAAAAATACCATCGCCGTTCGGAGTCGGCGTTAAACTGTAGATCCCTCCGCTTTGTGTGACAACATCAAGGCGCACGCCACAAATCGGAGGAGAAGCTCGGCCAAACACTAACATATGTGTAAGCGCCAATCTATTATATTATTATTACTTAAGCGGGTTTTACTGTTGTATACATTCTTACTATATCGTGGTATTCACAAGTATAGGTAATTAGTCTTTATTTGCCAATTGGAAATACATGTTTAAAATTCGTTATCTAAATATTAAATGCAGAAGTCACAACTAAAGAGAAATGTTAAAGACAGTGATGTTCACTGTTACTTTTTCAGAAAAATGCGTAAAAAGGAGTTTTTCTAGTGTAGTTTTTATTCAAGAGGGCATCACCGAATTTGTCAAAATTACAACAAACACTCCTTAACTGACATCACCTTATTTTTATTTCACCACGAGTGAGAGAAAGTGTTTCTTACAAAACCTTTCGTTGAATCATGAGGCGCTCATACATGTGAAGTATCAAGTTTTCTATTTCTAAGCAGAAAATTTTTTGTATAAATTTTTACATTCCCAAAATTTCCAAAACTGTACTTTGTGAATTTCAAAGGCTTCTACAAACGAATTAAAAAGTTCTACAAATAAATGTATGCGTATGGAAAGCTTGCTACTTCATATCGTCACTAGGCGCGCTAGTGTTTCGACGGTGAAAAAAGACGCATAAAAAAAGTGTACGAAAAAAGGCGCTTAATAAAAACGGGCAACTCGGGAGTGCCTGGAAATGAGACATGTGACACTTTGGCCACAGTTGGGTTAGACCAGGCATTCCTTGGCCTGCAACCAGTTATAGCACTCCCCACTTCGGCCATCTAAGCCACCATCAGAAACTGGGTGGATACTTCGCAATGACTGGGAGCCATCGAGTGGATGCAGGTGGGCAAAACTCATACTGCCTTCAATCTCAGAAGGTCTATCTAGTTTTTTCCTCTCACTGAGAAGACGGGACTGCTGACTGGTCACTTCACCTAGCACAAAAACCTAACTGTGATAGGCGTAAATGACAACTGCATTTGCCCATCCTGCTTTGAAGAGGATGAGACGGTGGAACACTTCTTGCGCTTCTTGCTTGCTTGATTGTTTATCATCGAATTATCTAGATTCGGTCTTTTGTTTTTTGTCAGTTTCTGAGTTTGAAGTTTGGCATAAAAAGCTTTGCAGTTTTGTTGCTTCAAGTTTGCTGTTTTTAAAAATACGGGATTTATGATATAAATTTCGTTACAAAAATTATACGCACTTTTTTAACTGCCTTGGAAACTGACGTGAAATATTTTTATTTAATCGAAACGTTGCAAAGTTCCGTCTACATCAAGAAATACAAGAGGAAACAAGTAATTTTTAAGCAAAAAACACTACAGACTTTAATTCTCATATAAATATTAAGGATTACCGATAATTTTTTCATGATTAAATGATTGGATCTAAACCAAATTAGTATGGGACCACCAGTGAGACACTACCTTTCGGATAGAGAAAGAATCATCGAAATCTTTTAACGTGGTCCAAAGTTATGCGGTAACATACATAAAATATATATATATATATACTCCGACGAATTGATAAACCTCTCCTTTTTTGGAAGTCGGTTAAAAACAAACTAGACTTTAGAAACCTTGGATACAATCGACAATACCTTACCAGTAACTCACACTTCACCCGGCGGTCCTTACCACTTCACTGACGAATCTCCCTTACTTTAACAAAAACGTGGCCGCCTTATATAAGTAGGAATTTAGAATGTACATTTGGTACCAGACATACTTCTGAGCCGCTTTACAAAGTAAGTTACGTATAATGCAGATCAATCGCTCGGAGTAGTTCGGCGCTTGGAAATAACTTCGGCTGCACGTTATTTTGCAACTGATAATGCAATGTGTCGTCGGAGGTGTTCATTTTGTGTTTATTAGTAGATGAGATTGGCCATGATCAGGGGCGTAGGCAGACCGAAATTTAGAGGGGCGGCCTTGTATAAATTTTTATTTTTTTTCAAAGCCAATAGTTTTTACTAAAAAATTTTTTATTATAGCTTAAAATTATTATAACCAATTGAGGTATGTTGTACAAAAACACATAAATAGAAGTCCACAAAAGTTGATAGATATAGCTTAAAACTATTGTAACCAATTGAGGTATGTTGTACAAAAACACATAAATAGAAGTTCACAAAAGTTGATATAAAACTATTCGTAGATTTATGAACTTATTACTGCACATGCTTTTTTCCGAGGAGGAAGCATGGCAAGCCTAACCCCGTCAGTGTGAGACTTTAACCCAAACTAAAGCTCCTACCGTTATGCACCGTTCCACTCCTGGTACCACCGTCAAGGATTTCGTGAGGATAATAACACTGTGTGACTACTAAAGTTATAGATCTAATAAACACAAAATATGCATACTTAGAGTTTTGAATACCCCCTCAAAATCTGGACTTTCATAATTTGAGCCTTATAATTTTTCGTAACCTAATTTCTGTTTATCCGATCAAAAGTATTTACAGTGCGTACAAGGTAAGCGAAACTTTCTATGCGTGGAATTGCTTGATTAATCAACAACAAGTCTTTAAAACAAAAAAAAGTAAGTGCGCCTGGGCCACACTGTAGAAGTGAAACTTTCGTTACTTATCTATCTGTACATACACACATCTGCTTTTGCTTAAGGTTATATTTTTTCGCTTTTTTTATCAATGTAGATCCCTTCCTCTCTACCACTGTTCGTTTTAATAACATTCATGTTATTCTGTTTTTCCATTATCTTCATTTTTATCTTCATACTTTATCGATATAACGTCCATCAAAATATCGATAACAAAATCGAAGACAAATTTGATAAAAATTTCAATAGCAACATCGATAATACCATTGGTAGCTAAATCGATTAGAAAATGAACAAAAATATCGATAACAAAATCGATAAATATCGATAACAAAATCGATAAATATCGACAAAAAATTGATAACAAAATCGATAAATATCGTTAATAAAATCGATAAATATCGATAATAAAATCGATAAAAATCGATAACAAAATCGATAAAAATCGATAACAAAATGGATACATACTGCTAATCATGTCAATAAATAACGGTAACAAAATCGATAACAAAACCGATAAATATCGACAACAAAATCGATAAAAATCGATAGCAAAATTAATAAATATCGCTAATCATGTCAATAAATAACGGTAACAAAATCGATAACAAAACCGATAAATATCGACAACAAGATCGATAAAAATCGATAAATATCGATAACAAAATCGATAAACATTGATAACAAAATCGATAAATATCGACAACAAAATCGATAAATATCGATAACAAAATCGATAGCAAAATCAATAAATATCGATAACAAAATCGATAAGAATCAATAACAAAATCGATAAACAACGCTAACCAAGTCGATAAATATCGAAAACAATATCGATAATTATCGATAACAAAATCGATGAATATCGATAACAAAATCGGTAAACATCGATAACAAAATCGAGAACAAAATCGATAAATATCGATAACAAAACCGATAAAAATATCGATTATTTAATCGATAAGTCTCGAGAATCTCGAAAATCCCAAAATAGTTCCCAGATTGAGTATCTGTGTCTCTATCTATATCCTTTCCTCTTTAATTACCTTTATTTTAATCTTTCTTCCCCTATCTTCATCTTTACTTTTATCGGTATCCTCATCCTCATCTTTGTTTTTACTTTAATGTTTATCATTTTCTTCATCACCATATTCCCCTTCACCTTTTACCTTATATATATAAGTAAAGTGTTTAAATTTACCTTGGTACTTGTTTTTACCTTTATCTTTACACATCTTTGGTTTTGTTTTTGTTTTTATTTTTACCTTTGCCTTTATAATTTTCTGTATCTATGTACGTACTCACCTTTACTTTCATTCTTGTATTGTTATCTCTAAGTGTTATCCACTAACCTTTTATTACAAAGTTTTTGTTAAATTCATACCATATGCATACACACAAGAAGTACTTGTGTCAGCCCCAACCATTTCCGTTGCACCGTTTCCGTTGCATCATTTTCTTTGCATACACACAAGAAGTACTTGTTTCAGCGCCAACCATTTTCGTTGCTCCATTTCCGTTGCACAATTTCCGTGGCATCATTTCCGTTGCATCATTTCCGTTGCACCATTTCCGTGTGCAATTTCCGCTGAATTTGCGAATTTACTCCCACCCAACCAACCGCCGCTAAAGAAGTTTCATTTTAAAAATTTTAACCTTTATTAGTAAAACTTCAAAACAATTTAACCTCAATAAATACAACTCCCTTTGTTTATGCATGCCAAACTTACCAGTATTCTGGAAAAACTAAAAAGTGGCGTTTCAGTGCAAAGATAAAAAATATAGAAGCCGGACTTGGGAAACGGCAAGCTTTAAAACAGTGCGAGTATCCAAAAATGATTTACACAAGTGGTTTTGTTTTGAGAGAAAGTACAATGTTCCCATATCTGTCCAATTTGTAAAAGCTAAAGTCAGCAAGTTACATAAAAATAACCAATGGAATATTTTGCCAGACAAGACATACATTGCTGATGGGACGCACAAAGTTCTTCTTTTTCTTCTTCTTTGGCGCTATAACCGTCTAAGCGATTTTGTCCAAGTCCAAAGATGTACGTCAGTCGTTTCACTTCTGTGCCAACTGACGCCGTAAATGCCAGATGAAGCCAAGTCCTCCTCCAATTGGTCCTTCCATTGCAGTAGGGGCCTTCATCTTTTACCATTGCGATCCGCGTTGAATACTTTCAGAGCTGGAGCGTTTCTGTTCGACATGACAAAGGCAGCGTAGCCGTTGTATTTTGACTCGCTGCACTATATCTATGCCGTTGTAAAGCTCACAGAGCTCACGTTTCATCGTCTGCGGTACTTGCCGTTGCCAATGCGTAACGGCCCATAAATCTTTCGAGAATCTTTCTCTCGAAAACTCCAAGAGCCGCCTCATCAGATGTTTTCATTGTCATTGACGTTTATTTTCTGACTATTGTGAGATGACCGGAAATACTTCGTTTTGTCCTCGTTTACCATCAGACCCACACGCTTATTATTTTCTCCAACACCACATTCAAGATTTCATACGAAAGGGAGTAAATTTTATTGAAACCTCGTTTGCTATCACAGGGCTAGGAGAGATCCTTTTCAATTCTGACGGAGCTGGTGGTATAACTCAACGTAATTTTACACAGCTGTATTAGTTTCGCGGGGATACGAAATTCGGCCACCACGAAATAAAGACAACTTCTTTTCCAGCTGACGAAAGCGGCTTTGAAATCCAAGTTTTGGCATGTTGAGAATATGAGATTTATGGTGGATTTGGCAGATCTGAAGCCACACTGGTAAGGCGCAATCAGTTCTTTGATGGTGGGCTTCAGTCTTTCACACAACACGCTCGATAAAATAGTTGGCGCGCATTGCGGAGTCGCTTTCGTAAAGATTGGGCAGAGCATACTGGAATTCCAGTCGTCGGGCATGCACCTTATCAGCTCCTCACCATAGTATCGTACCATAAGCTCCAGCAAGTTTGATATTCTTCATGAGCATAATCGCTATTCGTACCTCCTCATAGTCAGGCGCTGGGACATGGACTCCATCGTCATGGGCTGGGGCTCGGGTTCGTCTTCTCCACTACTTTCAGTGCTTGTGCCATCCAAAGGATCGAAAAGTGTTCCGGCGTAGCTCGTTGTCGGACGTTTCAGCATGGACGCTGAATTTTCCGACAGTGGCGCCAAAGATCCCTTCCTTTCCCACCTTGGCACTAAAATCGCCCATCACGATTTTGACATCGTGTCGGGCTCAGCGCTCATATGTACGCTCCAAGCGCTCATAGAAGAGATCCTTGGACGCCTCGTCCTTCTCTTCCGGCGGTCATGGGCGCTGATGAGCGAGATGTTGAAGAAGATCGCTTTTATGCGGATTGTGGCTAGACATTCGTCCACTAGAGTGGACGCCAGTATTCGGCGACGGAGTCTCTCTCCCACCAAAAATCCACGACTGAATTTGCGCTTCTTTTCGTGGCGACTATAGTAGACGTCGCAAGGCTCCCCGCTCAGCTTGCCTTGTCCCGTCCATCGAATTTCATGGACGGTGGTAATGGTAGCCTTTATTTTCAAGAGGAAATCAACCAGCGGGCAGAGGCACTTTCCCGACTAAAAGTCCGGATATTCCAGGTGCGTACCTTCAAATCAAGGTCCTTTCAACGTTTGAAGTGATCGTCATCAAAAAAAGGAAGTAACATTCGAGATATTTTTTTTTTCATTAGCTCGATCTCAAACTGGTGTTTAGTCGGAAGATACGTGGATATAAATATCCAGACGTAGTGAACTGCAATTTCAACCGTAAGCACACGAATCACTTCTGGCCACACCCAGGTGAATGGTAGTCAAAAACTTTGGCGTACATAACATTGTGGTCTAATGCGAATATCTCAACTAAACCTTGATGTATTTTTTAAACTCATAGCTCTACATATATATACAGGTATAAATTAAAGCAGATAGCCGGACAAGACGTTGTTCTAAATAAAAATATAAAATTTTCCGTATATCCTGTAATATTCTCCTGCAATTTTGTAAGATAAACTAACAATTTGTACATCGTTGCAATCACCGAAATATCTTCTCTTAAATGACACATTTATGTATGCATAAATATATCGAGCCTTAACCGCCAAAATAACGTAAGCGACATTTTTTCCAAAATTTTCTTTTTGATGCAGAAATGCATCTAGATGCTATAGGAATATTTCTGCATCAAAAAGAAAATTTTGAAAAAAGTGTCGCTTACGTTATTTTGGCGGTTAGGGCTCGATATGTACATACATATGAAAAAACTTGAAAGTTAGGTGGGGCCGAAATAATTAAGCTAGCATTTCCTGGTACTATGTTTTAATATGTTGGAAAAATTTGGAAGTTAGGGGGGCTCGGAAGTTTAAGAGCATGTTACTCCTAGGGTGACTGATTTTTTTTTATTGCACTGATTTATAAGAACATGAAACCAGTACGCAAAATCTACTGATTTGTTTAGCTTGTAGTGATTTTGTACTGATTTTTTTACATTTAATAAAAATTTTTGTGAATTGGTATAATTGACATTTACTTGAGATTACATGTTAAAAAAATGGTTTTTGACAACTCATACGTGTGAGCAGATTGAAAGCAACTTATTGAATGTGTAAATGTGGCGTTAATTAAATTTAAACCATTATTCAAAAGGTCTCACCTTGCAATTGTTTCGTTTCCTTGCATTTCGCAAAATAAAAACTGCTTGAGTTCAACCCAGCACAATAGCCCTGTTCCAGGTACTTCACGATTTGCAGGTTTAGCAGGATTTATAGGAAAAACTGTTTTCGCCATTAATAAACCTTATGGAAAGGGACGGCCGGGAACGACTTCCTGTAAAAACCTGCACATCGTGAAGCACTTGAAATAGACATATCGCACACCGTCTTCAAAAGAGTCACAATTCAAAATTTGGCATTTTTGAAGTTATGCGCTAAAAACGTACACAGAGCTTTTATTTACCTTACAGCAAAAGCTGGAGAAAATTTTTGCTTTAATTTGTTAAAAAAAACCTAAGGTAAAGTCGTCCTTGCCCATGTGGTTAGCATGTGCTACGAAATCGTTTTTCGTATTTATTCGCGTTATTTTGAGTTGTGACTCTTTTGATGATGGTGTGCGATATGTATTTCAAACTCAAGATGACTACTGCTGCTTTTGTGCTTCTTGCGCAATGTAAGTTCTAAAAATTTGGAAAAGATGCAAACTACCGACTCTTGGGTATGGTATATGTAGCTTAACACTATTCAGTTTCATTCGTACTCGAAAATTCGTTAAGCGATAATTTGGTATTATACCATTCCATCAACAGTTTAATGTGAGCTAGAGTTCCAGTTACTGTCGAAATTCGACAGTTTTTCTAGTTTTAGAAGCCTTGGAGAGGTTTTCTAACTTAACACGTAGCAAAACTTATACGGTACAAATTAGATAACCGGAAAATCTTCTGCTAAAACGTAACTAAATTTTTTTTTATCTGAGAAGGTCTTTCGAGGACTTTGGCAGGACTTGGAATTGACCCGATACATTCAAGTTTATCGAAAAATTTCGATGATTTGATACATATCGATAGTTCGATGAATTTCAAGAACACTAAAATTCGATAAATCAACAAAATTCGTTAACTCGACCAATTTCGATAACTGTGAAATTCGATGGCTCGATAAATTTCGATAACTCAAACATGTAAAAACTTTGGATACCTTTATAAATGTTTACTTTTGACATCTCCACATTTTTCGAAAACTATCTAAACATTTTGATAACTCGTTACACTCTGTTAAGACGATTAAATTCGATAAGCAGTGATAAATCGATAAGCTTATATAACCTTGAAATTTCGATAAATCGATAAATTTTGAAAATTCCATAAACTTTGCTTTGTTGTACCAACCAATTTCAGTAGATCAATAATTATCGATAACTCTGTAAGTTGAAAGAACTCCATGCATTACGACTACTCGATATATTTTGTTAAGTCTATAAATAATGATAATTCAATAAATATCGATAACTTGATACATTTCTTTAACTTGAAAAATTTCGTTAATCCCACACGTTTTTATAGCTCGATAACTATCCGTAAATTTGGACAACTAAGTTTCTGTGTCTATAAATTTCGACAACTCAGTAAACTTTGATCAGTTTGAATAATTCGATACGTTGCGATAACTCAATAAGCATGGATATATTTCGATAATTATAAACTTCGATGATTGGATTAATTTCAGTAACCTTTATGGCTGATTTTATTTCAATTCCTATCGGAAAATTTCAACTCTGTTAACCTAATTCTTATTTATGTCTCATTGTCTCCATTTTCGCCTTTATCTGAATTTTCGTCTCTATCTTCACTTTTGCCTGTTTTTGTCTTCATCGTTATCACTTGTTTCTTCATCTTCATATTTATCTTTATTTCAAAGTTTAATTTCAAATACGAAGTAAAACAAAATGCGAAACAGCTTAAATTGTACAGGTTGCAAAAATAACCATACACAAATATGGAAATTTTTAAACGACGATTTTCACCCAATTTCGAAACTATAAAAACTCTCCTCATCTACAGAAAATTACCTTTCCAACGGTGTTTTTGGTTTTGAAATCGGTAACTTTACCTTGATCTTCATCTTTGTTTTTATCTTTCACATCTTTGCTTATATTCTTTTCTTTTTCTATTCACGTAGATGAGATGAGATGCGATGACGTGATAGATGTGACGTGATTTTATGTGATCTGATAGGATGTCATGTCATGTGTTGTCATATCCTCTGATGTCATGTCATATGATGTCATACCATATGATGCCATATCATGTGATGCCACGTCATGTAAAGCCATGTCATATCATACGATGATATATCATGTGATGTCAAGTCATGTGATGTCATGCCATATAATGTGATGTCATATCATATGATATCATGTTACGTGATATCGTATGATGTGATATCATATTATGTGATGTAATTTCCTGTGATGTCTCTTCATATCATGTGATATAATGTGATGTGATGTCATTTAATGTGATCACATTCCATGTTCTGATTATTATATGGATAACCCTGTTGATAACTGTGACGATAAAAATACCGATAACAATATCCATAAACATATAGAAAAATACGATTGCAAAATCCATTAATCCATCGATAAATATAACAATCATCAGTATCGATTATTGTACATATCGATAACAATATAAATTTATTATTTAATCGATTATTATACCGATAACAATATCCATTATTGTATCGATAACAATATAGATTATTATGTTGATTATTATATCGATTACAATAGCTGTTATTTAATCAATAACAGTATCGATAACAACATCGATTATTTTATCGATAGCAATGTCGATTATTATATTGATAAAAATATCGGATTTTATATCGATAACAATATCGATCTTCATCCTCATCCTTTTCTTCATATTTATCTTTATTTTTGCATATTCCTCTTCACCTTTACCTTAAAGTGTTTAAATTTATTTTGATCTTCGTTTTTGTTTGTACCTCTAGGCATCTTTGTTTTTGTTTTTATTCTCAAAACGCTAAACCGCAGAGAACCATTTCCATGTGCATTATTCCCCTTGAATTTGACAATTTACTCCCAACCAACCAACTGCCGCTAAAGAAGTTTACTTCATAAATTCAAGAAATGTTCTTACCCTTTTAGCTACCCTAATTCTTATGCATCTGTCATTGTCTCCATTTTCGTCTTTTGCCCTTTTTTTGACTTCATCGTTCTCATTTATTTCTTCATCTTCATATTTATCTTTATTTCAAAGCTTAATTTCAAATGTGAAGGGAAACAACATGAGAAACATATCAAATTGAACATGTTGCAGCAACATCTATACACAAATACGAAAATGTTTAAACGATGGTTTGGCCGTAATTTTCAACCAATCGCGAAACCATAAAAACTCTGCTCATCTACGGAAAAATGCCTTTCCAACGGTGTCTTAGTTTTGAAATCGGTTCGGTAGAATCGCCAAACGAACTGAGACAAAATTTATGTTAGCGTATTAATATATAGATAGATGTTGTATGTAACAAGCACACCAACTAAATATGCTTTAAATTGGTAGCTTAAAATATGCAAACAAATTCTTACTTGAGCTTCTCTTCTACTGAAACTAAATGGGGTACAAAACTGTGTACTCCAAAAATTTTCAAAAATTCTGATCAAAAAGTTGGTATTTTGATGAATTTTTTTTAATCTTTATAAATTTTCTAGAGAGTTGGAGACTTTCTTATAGAATTAACTATATTAAAAAAAAATTAAATTAAGTAAAAAAAAAAAATTTTTCAAAAAACAATTTACTACTATTTTCGTGGACACAACTGTACATACATTTGTAATACCTTTGATTTGCTTTAAACTAATGAATTGTTAAATTGATAATACTATATGTATTAAAACGTCTATTAGTTATTTTTTGTTAAATTAATGCGTTGTGTTTTGGTTGTTATATTGTTAACAAACGAAAAAGACACTTAAAAATTAGCTGATTTTAAAATTTTTTTTTTCAAAACCAATAATTATTACTGAAAAATTGTTATTATAGCTTAAAATTGTTGTAACCTATAGAGGTATGTTGTACACAAACACATAAATAGAAGTTCACAAAAGTTGATATAAAACTATTCGTCGATTTAAATAATTAACCTTTACTGCACATGTTTTTCTACGAGGAGGAAGCATCGAAAGTCTAACCCCGTCAGTGTGGGACTTTAACCCAAACTAAAGCTCCTACCGTCATGTACCGTTCTCCATCCGGTTCCACCGTCAAGGATTTTGTCGGGATAATAACACTGTGTGACTGATAAAGATATAGATCTAGTGATGCATAAAAAATATGCATGGTTAGAATTTTGAATACCTCTCACAATCTGGATTTACGGCATAAACACGCGTTTTTCGTAGTTTGAGCCTATAATTGTTCGTAGCTTAATTTCTGTTTATCCGATGAAAAATATATACAGTGCGTACACGGTAACCGCAACCCTCAATACGTGCAATTCCTTGGTTAAACCAAGTCTCTAAAGCAAAACATTGTAACCTTTATAAGTGCAACTTCAAAACAATTTTAACTCAATACCTACAACTATCTTTATTTATGCATGCCACGCACACAAAATTTGAACTTTCTCGCATTTTTTTTGATTAACCAGCATCCTCGAAAAACCACAAATTGGTGTTTCTGTTAAAGTGATGTGTGATATGCAGGACCGAAGAAAATAAGCAGGAAAAATTCAAATTTAAGCGCTTAGATAAACATTAAACCATTAATAAATATGCTTCCAAATATGCTCGAAAAACAACAAAAAATCTAAGTACAGTTTAATGTTTTGTGTTTATTCAGTTTATTTCAAGGATTGGACGGAATTCGAAATTTTCATATTTCCAGTAGTGTTAATGCATCGATTTAGATGCCACTTTTTTACTATTATTTTAAAAATATTGCGAATTATATTGAACTAAGATATGAAGCCTTAACTTCATTTCATGACAGAATTTAATTGTTTTCAAATATTTGTTATCCTCCATTTGAGTTAATTATTTTTAATCTCTTCAATAACACCAATGCTTTCCCGCAGAGACAAAACTTTGGTTTTAAATTTCTGTATCTAAGCAGAAATGGAATTGAAGTTACGAGTTAAAACAAGCCAAACCGGTTTTTATGTTATTACTAGCAGTCCTTGCGAACTTCGTCCCCTCCAAAATTAATTTTTTATTTTATTTTCACGTTCACGTTTGGTTTTGCGGTCGTCAGAAGGCATCCTCCATTGCGTTATGTCCGTGAAGAAGTTCTTGTGGCAACAATTAGCTGGTCCGATGTTGAATCGTCCTTGAATCTGTATAGTACAATTTGTGGCAATTTTAAAATGGGGGAGTATCATTAGTCCACAGAAATCCAATATACAAAGACTTATTTCAGACGAAATGCTGCTCTTTTTCTGCAATAGTAGATATTGCGCCTACCGTTACCAATATATTTATATCTCGAATATGAGCCAAATCGGACAATGAGAAAAAATCGGCCACGAGACAATCGGACAATGAGAAAAATCGGCCACGCTTACCTTGCCTTGCCCCGTCCATCGCATTTCAAGATTGGCGGTGATGTCAGTCTTTATTTTCCCATCCCTATTAAAGGTCCGCATATTCCAGGTGCATACCCTCAAATCATAGTCCTTTATACGTTTGCCGTGGTCTTCATCAAAAGAAGGGGGTATAATCCGAGGCATGCTTTAATTTATTGGGTAGGGTTTTAACGTGCAGGGGCCCAAACCCAGCGTACGCGGGGTTATACGTCTTGCCACACTAGCTCGCTTCCAAACGGGTGTTTGGTCGCTACCCAGGGGATACGTGGATATAAGTATCCGGACCGTAAGCAAACAAATCACTTCTGACCCCTCCCAAGTGAATGGCGAAAGCTTTGCAGTACTGGGAAATTTACAGAACATAGTGGTCAAAGGCAAGTTCATAGCTCTACATACCTGTATACCAAATAGCCGGACAAGACGTAATTCTAAATAAAAAATAAAAAATTAAATTAAATTTTCCGTATACTACAGTGAACCCCAGAGGTCCACGGGAGACTCGACAGGGGTCTACGTTGGCGTGAAAAAATATGGGTGTCCACGAGTTGTAAGTGGTGGTCCACGAAAATTCATCTGTTCTCGATAGTAAAGAACCAAAATGGTTGCTTGAAAGCCTATTTATTTAGCTTTAATATATAGTGCTATTGACGCACTGGTGAACTTGCCATCACTGTGTGTCATAATACGTGGGGAAGCCTTAAGGGCCATCTGCAGACTAAACAGAAACGGATGTTGGTATAACACTGAGTGAGGCGATGCGCAAATTGCCGGCGGCACATATTTGAGCACATGTGTTTTCAATGCTACAGGATTGTACGCCACCATTACCTTCGTTGAAGAGATTCTGGAGAGAGAGAGTTCCCTGAGGGGAATGCTGATTTAATTCCAGCACTGAGCCCGCACCCGCACTTTGTCGAATCTTCACTGATGGCTCCAAAACTGTCGTAGGGTCAGGATCTGGAGTATTTTTTCGAAGCTAATGCGGAAAAGCTTCACTTTTTCTCTTGCAGTTGGCAGTTGGGCAAAACTCATGCTGCCTTCAATCTCAGAAGGTCTATCTAGTTTTTTCATCTAACTGAGAAGCCGGGACTGTTGACTGGTCACTTAACCTGGCACGAAAACATAACTGTGATAGGCGTAAATGACAACTCCATTTGCCCATCTTGCTTTGAAGAGGATGAGACGGTGGAACACTTCTTGAGCTTCTTGCTTGCGTGTTAGTTTATCATCAATTTATCTAGATTCGGTTTTTTTTGTCAGTTTCTGAGTTTAAAGTTTGGCGTAAAAAGCTTTGCAGTTTTGTTGTTTCAAGTTTTGTGTTTTAAAAATGCGGGTGAAGAATATTTTTTGCATCACTTTAAAACTCGGAGCAATAAGAATAAAAATGATGCCATAAATCCTGAATTAAATTCATTTCAAGAACAAATGCTTTGATAAACGTTTATAATAACAGAAGAAAAATATAATCAAATAACTAAATAACATAACCTCATTCAAGAATCGGCCAAAAACGGCAGATGCTAATTCTTTTGGCCTACACTAGCACCGGCATCGGCCGATTAATCGGTCTCTACTTACCGTATCGAATAAAAGAAAATTTGAATATTTTCATCTATCTGTTTTTTATTTTAAATTTCAAAAATTAAATGATGGCCGACGAATTGAGCTGGCGGTTTTACCTTTAAATATTTGTATCATGTGTAGGTATATTGGCCATACCTGGACAATTGTTGATTTTGAAGTTTGACGTTTATTCGCATAAATACGACCATCCGAGTAGCCTCATAAAAAGCCCAATGGTGCCAAGTGGGATGTTCTCAGTGGCCAAATTATTTCCCCTGTACGGAAAATTATGTGCCTGATAGTCCTCTTTTGCAATGAACGGTATCCATGACATTGTGAATGATCAGATGCCTTCAGTTGTTGGCCTGAGTTTTGTATGAATGGAAATGTATATCCAAATGCAAAATATACTTTTCTGAGCCATAAGACAGTACCATGTTGTTACCAAGTTTGGTAATTTTTTGTTGAAATTGGTAACATTTTCTGGAGATTTTGGTAAAAAATAAAAAAATGGTGTGCCAACACTGTTACAACATATCTATGTATAAACAAGCAAGAAAGTCTATGTTCGGGCGGAGCCGAACATTAAATAGCCGGCGCAAGTATTAAATATATGTTTTTCACCTTTTCGAAAGCAACCGCTACTTGGTACCCACTGGGAAAATAGGTAAGGGCAATACCTTACCAGCAACTTACACTTCACCCGGCGGTTCTTACCACGTCACTGACGAATCTCCCTTACTTTAACAAAGACGTGGCCGCCTTATGTAAGTAGGAATTTAGAATGTACATTTGGTATCAACATTTTTCTGAGCCGCTTTACAAAGTAAGTTACGTGTAACGCAGAGCAGTCGCTCGAAGTAGTTCGGTGCTTAGAAATAACTTCGGCTGCACGTTATTTTGCAACTGACAACATAATGTGTCGTCGGAGGTGTTCATTTTGCGTTTTACTAGTAGATGACATTGGCCATGATGACAATTTTGGTACTAAAAACTGAAAAAAACCATGGCTTACCTCGCACGGTGCTTACCTATTTTCCCAGTGAGTAAGCCGGGGTGTATAAATTTTGAGTAAATTAGCGTCCTTAAATTTCGAAATATTGAAGTTTCAAGGATTTCTGAAATTTGCCGTTATATGAAAAGCGGCCGTAATTTTAGTCCGATTTCACTAATTTTCAACGTTTTGATTTTATGTGGCAAGCACAATAACCATACCGAGTTTGGTACAAATTGGCAGAATGGTTACCGAGATACATATATATGATCATAGGTGGGCGGTGCCACGCCCATTTTCCAAAATTTTGTCATAAACGCATTTCTTGGTAAAGAGTTGTTGCAAGCGTCAATTTTGAATAAATTAGCTTTAATATTAACTGATTTATCGAAGATTTTGTATTTCTCTAAATTACCGTTATATGGAATCCGGGCGTGGTTACTTTCCGATTTTAAAAGTTTAAGGCCATTTGGTATGTTGTACCGAGGCCAAGAACTGTGCTAAGTTTGGAAGAAATTGGTGCAGCGGTTACAAAGATATATAGACATGTAACCATAAGTGGGCGTGGCTATGCCCATTTTCCAAACATGCATAATATTCTTATTTTTCGTCTGAAAATTATTGTAAATATCAGTTTTGAGTGAACTATCTTCAGTAGTTACTAAAATATCGCCGTTTTCGTATTTCTGGAAATTACCGTTATATTGGAACTGGGCGTGGTTACAGTCCGATTTCGCATATTTTCAATACCAACCTACCTTGGATAAATGGAAACCCACATACCAAATTTCGTTGAGATATCTCAATTTTTGCTCAAGTTATCGTGTATACGGGCGGACGGACAGACGGACATGGCTTAATCGACTTCTCTATTCATTCTGATCATTTATGTATACACTTGTCTATATCTGTGTCGATTAGTTTTGGCTGTTACAAGCAACCGTTATGTGAACAAAGTTAATATACCTTTGTGCACAAGTGCGCTCGGGTATAAAAACGTGTGCATTAATGCGTTCGAAAATTAATGAAATTAAGTAGACTACACTTTTGGAAAGAAATTCGTAATATAAAGATAGCTACGAAAAATAAAGCGGGAACTAAGTTTTATTTTTTTTAGCACTTTAGCAAAAATCTACCAAAATGACCAAAAATTTTCCTTTTACCACGCAAATTTTTTCTACCAATTTTAATAATAATTTACCAAAATGACAACCCTGGTCGTGGGCTCCCCTCTTATAAGACTTATGACTGTTTTCGAAAGAAAGATTCAATAAATAAATACATGTTATCAAAAAAATAAATAAATAAATAAAGTAAATTTCATGGACTTTAAAGCCAACCACTGCTTACATTAGTATTACAAATCTCCTATGTGTCCTCAATAGTGAAATACCGTCCCACCCGCCACAAAATTCTGTACCACCTGCAGAGCTGGGTAAATGCAATTACATTACAATTACATTCCTCAGTAATTGTAATTAGGATTCAATTCCTTTAGTTCACAGCAAAGGAATCGAGGAGTTTCATATTGTAATTGGAATATATTACGTGCTAGTAATGTAATTTTTTTTTCAATTACTTTGAAAGGAATTGAAAATGTATTTTTTTCCAATTCCTTTGAAAGGAATTGAAAATGTAATTGATTATTTTTCCAATTCCATTCCTCAAATTAATTTAAAAAGTAATCGAAAAATTTAAAAAAAAAAAATTTTACTGTTGAATTGCAATAGCTTTGTTAAATTTCTTGGTTGCTAACGGCCTTGAATAAACAACTTATACCTAAGTAGTATTACTAATTGGACTTTAAGAAAACTGAATAGCTTAAACTGTAGCTGTTCAGTTTATAGGGTAACGGTTAAATTTTCCAGATCCTACCGCGAACGCGCTTCGCGGCAGATGAGACCCATAAATGTCGAAGCAGGCATAACCCGCCCGTACTTTTGCTGCCTTGGGCAACGCTGTTCTGTTGGACTAATCCCTGCGAATCTATAAAAATGCACTGACTTAATTGTGTATNTACGGGCGGACGGACAGACGGACATGGCTTAATCGACTTCTCTATTCATTCTGATCATTTATGTATACACTTGTCTATATCTGTGTCGATTAGTTTTGGCTGTTACAAGCAACCGTTATGTGAACAAAGTTAATATACCTTTGTGCACAAGTGCGCTCGGGTATAAAAACGTGTGCATTAATGCGTTCGAAAATTAATGAAATTAAGTAGACTACACTTTTGGAAAGAAATTCGTAATATAAAGATAGCTACGAAAAATAAAGCGGGAACTAAGTTTTATTTTTTTTAGCACTTTAGCAAAAATCTACCAAAATGACCAAAAATTTTCCTTTTACCACGCAAATTTTTTCTACCAATTTTAATAATAATTTACCAAAATGACAACCCTGGTCGTGGGCTCCCCTCTTATAAGACTTATGACTGTTTTCGAAAGAAAGATTCAATAAATAAATACATGTTATCAAAAAAATAAATAAATAAATAAAGTAAATTTCATGGACTTTAAAGCCAACCACTGCTTACATTAGTATTACAAATCTCCTATGTGTCCTCAATAGTGAAATACCGTCCCACCCGCCACAAAATTCTGTACCACCTGCAGAGCTGGGTAAATGCAATTACATTACAATTACATTCCTCAGTAATTGTAATTAGGATTCAATTCCTTTAGTTCACAGCAAAGGAATCGAGGAGTTTCATATTGTAATTGGAATATATTACGTGCTAGTAATGTAATTTTTTTTTCAATTACTTTGAAAGGAATTGAAAATGTATTTTTTTCCAATTCCTTTGAAAGGAATTGAAAATGTAATTGATTATTTTTCCAATTCCATTCCTCAAATTAATTTAAAAAGTAATCGAAAAATTTAAAAAAAAAAAATTTTACTGTTGAATTGCAATAGCTTTGTTAAATTTCTTGGTTGCTAACGGCCTTGAATAAACAACTTATACCTAAGTAGTATTACTAATTGGACTTTAAGAAAACTGAATAGCTTAAACTGTAGCTGTTCAGTTTATAGGGTAACGGTTAAATTTTCCAGATCCTACCGCGAACGCGCTTCGCGGCAGATGAGACCCATAAATGTTGAAGCAGGCATAACCCGCCCGTACTTTTGCTGCCTTGGGCAACGCTGTTCTGTTGGACTAATCCCTGCGAATCTATAAAAATGCACTGACTTAATTGTGTATATTATGGTACCCTTAATTCTACACAAAATGGCGTGCCTTCTGGGGCCTTTGAAGTACTCTTACTGGTATCCTGCGTTACAAATGAGGATAGAGTCCGCTAGAATTACGAGCTCTATCGGACTGGAGATCCTACCGCCTAAGAGTTTTATAAACAAATTTCATTGCTTTGGCTAAATTTTGATGATACCACTGTAACGACGCTAAAATTACACAAAAACGCCGAGAGACGTAAAATTTATTTTAAGTAGTACATATGTTACGGATCTGTATACCGTTTTTTTAGATAAGGTCATTTAGTCAAATTATTTTCATTTTAAGTTTTCATTGCGAATGAAAAAAATTCAAACTTTAACATGGTCATACGGTCATGTACGATATGGCGTATGGGTAACATTATTTCCTGCTACTATTTCATAAAAAAAATTATTGCACTTTCACTCAGCCCTTGAAAACTTGTTTATTTATCCATCGATTTTCGTCAGTAGAAGTGTTTTAAGCCGCAAAACGAGCAGATATTGGCTAGTCTATACTAATATATATTTTGGAAGGCGTTTTTTTCTGTTCGCAAAGCTCGAGAAAGGCCGTACAGATTTTTTTTACTTTCCAAGGATGGTTATAGGCTAAAAAAAAGTTTCGATATAGAAGGGGGGCGTGGCACCTCCCATACAAACCGAATTTTTCAAACTGCATATATATATTTGTGGTAGAGGGCTAGAACTGGTTATGGTGATATATCGTCGTTTAAAGTGCAAAACCGCGTATCAACAAAATGCAAAACCGCGTATCAGCAAAACGCAAAACCGCGTATGTGAAGTTGTAGAAATTATTTTCTAGGGCGTAAAAACACTCATATTTCAAAATGGTTCTCTTTTGTAAAGCAATCGCATTTCCGGCTAGTATATTTCAGGACGAATGGATAAGGATTGAGCCAAGAGCCTGTGTGAGCAAATCCAATTTTTGGCAGCCAATGTCAGTTACGCGGTTTTGCAGAATGACGATACGCGGTTTTGTACTTTAAACGACGATATACATATCGTATACATATCGACGATATACGCAACATATCGACGATATACGCAAAACCGCGTATCAAGATAACGCAAAGCCGTGTATGTGAATTATGTAAATTATCTTCTACAGAGTAAAAGCACTCATATTTCAAAATGGTTCTCTTTTTTATAAAGCAATCGCATACCTGGCCAGTATATTTGAGGACGAATGGATAATGATTTAGCCAAGAGCTTGTGTGAGCAAATCTAATTTTTGGCAGCTAATGCCAGTTACGCGGTTTTGCAGAATGACGATACGCGGTTTTGTACTTTAAACGACGATATATAAGATCAATTCGATACTCATGGAGAAAAATTGGCATGGTTGGAGAATGGGGCGTGGCACCTGCCATATAAACCGAACTTTTCATATTGCATATCTCTGGAAGTCTTCATGGTAGACTGTAAGCCTTTTTAAAACTCTTTAGTTTGACACCCACAAGTCAACATTTCATTTACTTTATCAATTTAACTGACTTGACAAATTTTGTTAATCCCACACGTTTTTATAGCNAGTCAACATTTCATTTACTTTATCAATTTAACTGACTTGACAAATTTTGTTAATCCCACACGTTTTTATAGCTCGATAACTAT